>NC_088372.1:8927093-8984593 GCF_034508935.2 Berghia stephanieae | reverse complement strand
ATTTACCACAATGTTTGAGACAGTCTACATTAATGTTTCAGGCCTAATTAGCCATCGTCAGGACACTGTGTTACATGAGTTTGGTTTGTTGATTGTTGTTGTTTATTGAAGTGGTTCCGGTTGGTAGTTGATTAACAAAATTAAACTGTTGCAGCTTGTCTTTTATGCGACCATTGTTTTGGCACGTTGTTCTTACGTTGATGGTTTGTTATATTACAATCGCGGGGTCAGGGAGAGGGGGAATGTCATCTCCAGCACAAAAAACTTTTAACATTAACGCTTCTTTCTTCCGTCTTCTCGTTTGCCTTTATATACGACTGTTTTTTAAAACGGCAACTGTCTCTTTCTAGCAACAAGGACTGCTTCCGATTCTTCAGCTATTTTGTCTAGGGTTTTAGTTTTCTGTCCTCTAAGATGTGTAGCTAGATAATTGAGACAGACACCCATAAACTGCTCTTTGATGAACAGGACTCTCAAACTGTCGTAATCTTTCTCAATCTCTCAAGATACGTTTTCAGTCGCGTGATGAACATATATGCATTGACCTCGTCCTCCGGTATGCCTTGGCGAAACTGTTGTCGGTATGTCAAGGTACATCTCATATGTAGCGTTCCTTGATGGTATTGTTATTTTGTGCATCTGCTGTTGACAATTGACTGTAGCAGTCCAACGTACGACCTGACAATAACGCTGATAGATATATATAGGCCAGGACGACATATGCCATGAACCGCTCAAAACGAAGTAACCTAAGTAACGATCTAGATCATCTTTGCCGTCTACGGACAATGGAATTTGTGGTAGTTTAGATATCGGCTGTACTATCATGATCAAAGATGAAGAAGAGAAGGACAGTCTACCATTTCCAATACATGCCGCATTCTATCTTTATCTTTCTCTGCTTTTATCTTTGCGTGTTCTAGTTCAAACTTCAATGTCTCCGTCTCCATTTTCATCTTTGCTTCTTGCTCAAGCTTCAACTTTACCATTTTGATTCGTCTCTCTTCAGTTAATTGTTCCCTTATCTATGCTTTCCTCTCCTCCGCCGATAATTCCATCACGTCTGCCTCCTTTCCATACCTCGCCAGTGATTCTGACATCTCGATATCAAGTTTTAATTGCAATACGCATCACAATTTTAATAAATATAACTAACCTTTTTAAAGGTTACGAATATTTTAGTTATCCAATCTTTAGACAAGCCCCCAAATGTAAAGACTCTTGGTCAGATTTAGTTAATTAAATTAATTAATTATCAATGATATCCTAAATTTAAAACAAATATATAATACGATCACCTAGGACGGTGTTCTCTCAGTAACTAAACTAACACAAATCAATCGTCTTACGGTAACATGCACGAAACAAAATGCGTACCTCTGCAAAGAACCCAAAAATAATTACACACAGCGGAACAACTATATTCGCACAAAGCCAAACAACTGTAATATCTTACAATATATGTTACACTAATATTTGTATTGATGGCGGCAACAATGTTGATATTGGTATGATGGTTGCAAAAGTGTTGATGCTGGTATTACTTATGACAAGTGTTAATATCAATCTGTTTCCATGGAACCAAAATAATAGATATAGATAACAATAAATACAACAGTATTGATATTGATATTGGGTATTGAATTCTGGGGGAAATATAGACAGTAGTGTCGGTTCCATTAAAGGTAATTGATTAGTAATTGATTGATACTTACCACCTGTTAATCACACATGGATAAGAGAAAAAAACAACAAAGATTAGACCTTTCAATAAATATAGTTTATGTAATTTATTTGTATCAATTGTATACAAACAGAAAAACTTGATATTTTGTATAACGGAATATACACTGAACCCTCTTAACACGCTTTATAAGGTCTCCCCGGTCATCAGCTCAACTAAAAGAGTAGGAGTAGACATGACGCCAGTTAGGGTTAGTTAGGCAAGTTAGTTATTACGATATTTTCTCATCCAGACAAATACATGTTAACGTCCAGGTACTCAATTTACGGTTGACTTGTATGAAATAATTTAAGTAAAGATTTTCCCCAAGGACTCAACTATATGCCGAAAGCAAATGTCATACCACAAGAATACATAATGAACAAACCGTATTACTTATACGTGTAATTGTTTTAAAACCGTTATGTATCTGATTTCATTTGCCGTCTACGGATGGTGAAATTTTTGGTAGTTTAGATATGGTTGTAAAATCATGTTTACGGATGAATAAGAGGAGGAAAGTCTACCATTTCCAATTCATGCTGCATTCTATCTTCGATTCGTCTTTCTTCAGTTAATTGTTCTGAATGTATGCTTTCCTCTCCTTTGCCGATAATTCTATCACTTCTGCCTCCTTTCCATACCTCGCCAATGATTCTAACATCTCGATATCAAAATTTATTTACAATACGAATCTCAATTTTAATTAATATGGCTCACCTTTTAAAGGTTACGAATATTTTAGTTATCCAATCTTAGGGCAAGCCCCCAAATGTAAAAACTCTGGGTCAGACTTCGTTTATTCAATTTATTATTTATCAATTATATACTTATTTTAAAACAAATATATAATACGATCATCTAGGACGGAGTTCTCTCAGTAACTAAACTAACACAAAACAATCGTCTTACGATATTTCTAAGTCACAAAAAGTGCTAATATGTTCACAGGGGCAACATTCACACTCGCATGCAAAAGATACACAACACAAAATGCGTACCTCTGGAAAGAACCCTAACATTATTATTACACACACCCGAATAACTACATTCGCACAAATTCAAGCACCACTAATATCTTACAAGTTACATTAATGTTCGTATTGATGGCGGCAACAGTGTTGCTATTAGTATTGATGGTGGCAACAGTGTGTTTATTGAGAATTGCATTCTTTTAGTCACACATGGAGAGGAGAAAGCCGAAAAATAAACAGTCACCCTCTCAGTAAATATAGGTAAAGTATTTTCTTTGTATCGATTGCACAAACACACAAAAACTTGATCATTTGAAAAGTGCAATATACACTCAACGTGCTTAAAACGCTTTACAAGGTGTCTCCTTTCATCAGCTTCACTAAACAAGTAGGATGAGACATGACCCAAGTTAGGTGACATCACAATATTTTCAAACACGGACTACGAATTCATTTTACATCATGTACGGTGAGAGAATGTTAGTAAATTTTTTTTTTCAGGGAGTCATATTTAATTTGTATTTTTGGTCTTATGACAATTCAGGTATCTACTACCATCTAAAACCAATCGTAACGGGTAGCAATATAGGTACTGGTGAAGGCAAAGGTGTTAAAATTGATGACACCAGTGTTGATATTGGCATTGAATGAGACAATAGTCTTGATGTCGATATTGATTGTGGCAACATTTGTGATATTGGTATTTGACGTAAGAACGGTGATGATATTGGTATGGATTACGGTAACATTGATGATGTCATGAGTTTTGATATTGGTATTGATGGTAGCAACAGTGTCGGTATTGGTATGATGGTGGCAACATTGTTGATGCTGGTATCGCTTATGGCAAGTGTTAATATCGGTTTCCATGCAACCAATATAATCGATATAGAGAACAATAAATACAACAGTATTGATATTGATATTGGGTATGGAATTCTGGGGTAAATATAAACAGTAGTGTCGGTGCCATTAAGCGTACCATAACTAAAAGAGAGTAATTGATTGATACTTACCGCCTGTTAATCACACATGGATAAGATAAAATAAACAACAAAGATTAGACCATTCAATAAATGTAGTTTAAGTATTTTATTTGTATACAATAACTGATATTTTGTGTAGCGGAATATACATTAAACGTGCTTAAAGCGCTTTATCAGGTGTCACCTGTAATCAGCTCAACTAAAAGAGTAGCAAGAGACATGACGTCAGTTAGGGGTTATTACAATATTTTCGCATACAGAAAATTACATGTTAACCTCCAAGTACTTAATTTACCGTTGACTTATATGAGATAATTTAATTATATATATTTTTTACAAGGAGTCAACTATATGCTGAACGAGTCTGGAACCCATGACCTTCCGATCCGAAAGCGAATGTCATATCACAAGACCACATAACGCACAATTCTCGTGTAATTGTTTGGTTATTATATGACACTTCAGTTATCTTGTACGCTCTAACACATCCGGTAAAGGACAGCAATATTGGTATTGTTGTTGGCAAAGGTGTTGAAATTGATGTCAAAAGTTATGATATTCGTATTGAATATGACAAAAAAGCGAATGTCATACAACAAGACCACATAACCCCACAAATCGTATTAATTACACGTATAATTCTTTTAAACCCGTTGCGTTTCTCGTTCTATTAAATTAAATTCACATGATCATCCCATATTCTTCAATATTCCTTAGTTGTGTTCACTTACGAAAGTCACGCCACCTACATATAAATACATACATATATATATATATATATATATATATATATATTATATATATATATATATATATATATATATAGAATCGTTTTTGATACAAATATGGTACGAAAAGTGCTCGACATGTAGTAATGGAGCGAATTATTATTTTTTAAAAATATTTACCACAATGTTTGAGACAGTCTACATTAATGTTTCAGGCTTAATTTGCCATCGTCAGGACTGAGTTGTTTTGTTGACTGTTGTTGTTTCTTGAAGTGGTTCCGGTTTAAAGTTAATTAACAAGAATTTCCGTCGATGTGGACACGTTCGTACATCTCACTTTTCGTGTTGAGTGTGGCTTCATGAGGGTGTTTGATTATAGTATATTTCTCTTCCAGGCATAAGCTACATTGTTTTGATGCAGAAAAGTGAGTGGAGCAGGCACTTATGTTGGTAACAACAAGATATGAAGTGAGTAGATAAGTGCCAGAAAAATTTTTTTATTCTCTATTGTCTTCTGGCACTTTTCTATTCACTTCATATCTTGTTGTTACCAACATAAGTGCCTGCTCCACTCACTTTTCTTAATTAAAAATTCACCCCATACACCGGAGCATACTCAATGTCTCAATCGTTTCTATGTTATATGTTTGTGATGAGAATATTGGCTATTAAGCTTAACTGCTGGTCAAAATTACTTCGCGATGGTGGCGAACGAATCGGCGATCTCAAGAAGTGGGTGAGAGAGGGATCTAGAAATGACTTTGGGTTTGAAACGAATATTTTTGTGTTCGTAGATAGCTCACACGGTAGAGCCACGCTCTCACCTGCCAGGCGGAGTTGTCATACCAATAAGGTCGCAGGTTCAAACCCCACCACCGCCGTGAAAAAATTTTTTATTCTCTATTGTCTTCTGGCACTTTTCTACTCACTTCATATCTTGTTGTTACCAACATAAGTGCCTGCTCCACTCACTTTTCTGAATTTAAATTCACCCCATACACCGGAGCATACTCAATGTCTCAATCGTTTCTATGTTATATGTTTGTGATGAGAATATTGGCTATTAAGCTTAACTGCTGGTCAAAATTACTTCGCGATGGTGGCGAACGAATCGGCGATCTCAAGAAGTGGGTGAGAGAGGGATCTAGAAATGACTTTGGGTTTGAAACGAATATTTTTGTGTTCGTGGATAGCTCACACGGTAGAGCCACGCTCTCACCTGCCAGGCGGAGTTGTCGTACCAATAAGTTTGCAGGTTCAAACCCCACCACCGCCGCGAAAAAACTTTTTATTCTCTATTGTCTTCTGGCACTTTTCTACTCACTTCATATTTTATTGGTTTGATGTTGCTGTGTATCCTGTTGCTTTAGATAAAATTTTCCATGAAATGTTGTGGTCTAGTTTGTTGTCTTTTAATTTCCAAATATGTTCGCTGAGTTTTGTGGATGTTTTTTTGTTAGTGTTTCTAAATGTTGAGGTGTGGAGGTTGTATCTTGTTTTGAAATTATTTTCTGTTAGTCCTAGATATTTTTCTTGCTTGTTTGTTTTAGTTTCTGTGACTGTGGCTTGGTAAATTAAACTTGATTCTAAGCATTGTTTGTTTAGCGGGCAATGTTCTTTATTTCTGCATTTGCATTTTCTGGTGGGTGAGTTTTGCTCTTGTCGGTGGTTTATTAATATTTATTTGTTGTGGCTTGAAATTATTTGTTCTATGTTGCGCATACACGAGTAGCTTATTTTTATGGTATTCCTGTTGATAATTTTATGTAGCTTGTGGTTTTTTGGAAAGTGTGTATCAATTAACTTCAGGAACTGCTGTCCTATGTTTGTGCTGACGTTTTTGTCGAAAGGTGGGTTGAACCAAGTTATGTGTCGTTTTCTTGTTTTACGTTCTTCACTTGTGTGTTGGGGTTTACATGAGAGGGAGGCGTCTGTGTATTCAAATGGTGTATTGTATCCGCTTTTTGTGAGTGCTTCTTTGTAGGGGGTGGCTGCGACGTTGAATATCTCTCTGTTTTCCGAAAGTTTGCTCACCCTCAGTGCTATATTTTTTGGTATGTTTTCAATGACGGGACGGGGGTGGTTGCTGTTTTTATTAATGTAGCTAATGGTGTTGTTTGGTTTTCTGAACGGTTGGAATGAATTGGATTTTATGTCGAATGTGATGTCGAGGAAGTCAACTGTTTTTTTGTTTGCTTCTATCGTGATTTTCAAGTTGTTGTTTTGGAATATTTTACAAATTTGTTTTTTGATGTTTTCGTTCGCTCTTGGTCGTCTGTTGTTTATAGCGAGTCCGTCATCTCTATAGAGGCCGATGTATGTGTGTGTATGTTGCAGTTGTGACAGGATGTAGAGTCCGACCAGTTCGCATGTTTCAGCACCGTCGAACGAACCCATTGTTACGTCGAAATCATTATGTCGCTTTGTCCACGGCGTCCACAGATAAATATGTAGGACTAACAGAACATAATTTCAAAACAAGATACAACCTCCACACCTCAACATTCAGAAACACTAACAAAAAAACATCCACAAAACTCAGCGAACATATTTGGAAATTAAAAGACAACAAACTAGACCACGACATTTCATGGAAAATTTTATCTAAAGCAACAGGATACACACCAACATCAAAATAATGTAGCTTATGCCGGGAAGAGAAATATACTATAATCAAACACCCTCATGAAGCCACACTCAACACGAAAAGTGAGATGTACGGAACGTGTCCACATCGGCGGAAATTCTTGTTAATTAACTTTAAACTGGAACCTCTTCAAGAAACAACAACAGTCAACAAAACAACTCAGTCCTGACGATGGCAAATTAAGCCTGAAACATTAATGTAGACTGTCTCAAACATTGTGGTAAATATTTTAAAAAATAATATATATATATATATATATATATATATATATATATATATATATATATATATATATATATTTCTATCTCTGTGTGCTTACCACAATTTGATATTTTGGGCCGTGAGACGCAGATCTAAGTTTTCATTTTATTGTACAGGTCCTATTTGTCTTTTTCAATTATGGCAATGCAGTTATCTTGTATCCTCTAACACAAATGTCTGACGGATAGCAGTATTGGTAATGATAATGGAAAAAGTGTTGATATTGATGGCAACAATGACGATATTGATATTGAAATTGACTGCAAGAGGGTCGATATTGGTATTGAATGATGGCGACAGTGTTGGTATTTGTATTGATGATTGCAGCAATGAGGATACTGATAGCAACACTGATGGTATTGGTATTGCTCATGACAAGAGTTTTTATATTGCAATTTATCACTAAGAAAAAAATTTCTTCCGTTAAGCACAACGCTATTACGCCGTCCAGTGAAGATAGGTGTCTTAAAGTCAATCAATGCTTCATCAACCAAAACAAAAGTATTGTCGATCTTTACGATTAGTTTCTTATTTCCCGTGAGTTGCTCATCCTTCATCTGAACATTCTTTTCACGACGACTCCTTCGCAGCCAGTGTCTCTCAGAACATCGACGACTTACTGCTTTCCCATGATTCCTCTCTTCACAGGTAATCTCTTGTTCTCCGCCCGACCATATCCACTGCAAGATCCACTGCTAGTCACAGGCACACTGACGTGAATACTACCGCCCTTAACTGGCAAGTGTTAATATCGGTTTCCATGGAACCAAAATAATAGATATAGATAACAATAAATACAACAGTATTGATATTGATATTGGGTATTGAATTCTGGGGTAACTTTAGACAGTAGTGTCGGTGCCATTAAGCGTACCATAACTGAAAGGCAGTAATTGATTGATACTTACATTCTGTTAATCACACATTGACAAGAGAGAAAACATCAAAGATTAGTATTTTATCTGTATCGATTGTATAGAAACACAATAACTTAATATTTTGTATAGCGGAATATAAACTAAACCCTCTCTTCAAGTGCATTAAAAGGTGTCTTTTATCATCAGCTCAACTAAAAGAGTAGGACGAGACATGACGCCAGTTAGGGGTTATCACAATATTGTCGCAAAAAGACAAATACATTTTAAAATCTAGGTACTCAATTTACGGTTGACTTGTGTGAGATAATTTGAGTAAAGACTTTTTCCCAAGAACTATGCGCTGAACGAGACTGGAACCCAGACCTTCCGATCCGAAAGCGAATGTCATAACACAAGAGCACATAACACACAAATCGTATAAATTACACGTTTAATTGTTTTAAAACTTTTGTGAGAATTATTTCTTTTAATGAAATGAAAATATTCATCCCATCTTTTCCAGTATTCATTAGGTGTGTTTACTAACAGAAATGGAACCACCTACTCTCTCTCCCTTCTCTCCCTCTCCCTCTCTCTGTCTGACTATCTCTCTATCTATCTATCTATCTATCTATCTATCTATCTATCTATCTATCTATCTATCTATCTATCCATCTTTCTTTCGATTTATCTCTTTCTCTCTTTGTCTCTTTGATTACTTTATTTTGATAATGTGAGCTGTGTGAAATCATTCTAAGGTATGAGATAATTTGAGTAAACACTATCCCCGAAAAGACTCAACTATATGATGAACGAGACTGGAACCCAGGACCTTCCGATCCGAAAGCGATTGTCAAAACATATGACGACATAACGCACAAATGGTAATAATTACACGTTTAATTGTTTTAAAACTGTTGTGTAAATTATTTTATTTATTGAAAGTAAAATGTTCATCCCATCTTCTCCAATATTCCTTTAGGTGTGTTTACTAACGGAAATTGTACCAACTACTCTCTGTCATTTTCTCTATTTTTCTCTATTTCTCTCTCTATATCTCTATCTCTCTCTTTCTATCTATCTATCTATCATTTTATCTATCTATCCATATACCTTTCTATTGATCTATTTCTCTTTTCTCACTTTGATTACTTTATTTGGATATTTTGAGCCATGAGACATTGTTCTACGTTTATTTGTTCAATTTACATGCCCTGTTAAATTTGTCTTATTGTTATATGACAATTCAGGTATACCGGTATCTTGTACGCTCTAACACCAACCGCTACCGGACAGCAATATTGGTAATGATGTTGGCAAAGGTGACAAAAGTGATGATATTGGTATTGAATATGGCCAAAAGAAAAACGATTGTGATACCACAAGACCACAAAACCCCACAATTCGTATTAAATACACGTTTAATTCTTTTAAACCCGTTGAGTTTCTCATTCTATTAAATCAAATTCACACGATCATCCCATGTTCTCCCATATTACTTACTCGTGTTCACTTACCAGAGACAAGCAACCTCTCTCTCTCTCTCTCTCTCTCTCTCTCTCTCTCTATATATATATATATATATATATATATATATATATATATATATATATATTTATATAAAGTTAATCGATCTCTTATATTTGCTTTCCTCTCCTCCGCCGATAATTCCATCACATCTGCCTCCTTTCCATATCTCGCCAATGATTCTGACATCTCGATATCAAATTTTAATTACAACACGAATCACAATTTTAATAAATATAATTCACCTTTTTAAAGGTTACAAATATTTTAGTTATCCAATCTTTGGACACACAAACCCCAAATGTAAAGACTCTGGGTCAGACTTCGTTAATTCAATTCATTAGTTATCAATTATATACTAAAATGAATACAAATATATAATACGATCACCTAGGACGGTGTTCTCTCAGTAACTAAACTAACACAAGACATTCTTCTTACGATCAGTTCTAAGTCCAAAAAAAAGTGCAAATATGTTCACACAGTCAACATTCACACTCGCATGCGAAACATGCAAAACACAAAAGGAGTACTCCTGGAAAGAACCCTAACATAATTACACACAGCTGAACAACTACATTCGCACAAATGCAAAAAACTTTATATTCATACTATGCAAGTATCGATGGCGGCAACAGTGTGTTTATTGAGAATTGCATTCTTATAGTCACAAATGGAAAGAAAAAAGAAGGAAAAAAACAGTAATCCTTTCCGTGAATATAGGTAGATTATTTTTCTTTTTATCGATTGCACAAAAACACAAAAACTTGATCTTTTGATTAGTGCAATATACACTCAATGTGCTTAAAGCGCTTTACAAGATGTCCCCTGTCATCAGCTTCACTAAACAAGTAGGATGAGTCGTGACCCAAGTTAGGTGACATCAAAATATTTTTAGACACGGACTACGAACTCATTTTACACCCATGTACGGTGAGAGAATGTTAGTAAAGATTCTTTCTCAGGGATTCTTATTTAATTTCTATTTTCTGTCTTATGACAATTCAGGTATCTTCTAACCTCTAAAACCAATCGTACCGGATAGCAATATTGGTATTGATGATGGCTAAGGTGTTAAAATTGAGGACAATAGTGTTGATATTGGTATTGAATGAGACAATAGTCTTGATGTCGGTATTGATGGTGGCAATAGTTGTGATATTGGTATTGGTCATAACAACGGTGATGATATTGGTATGTATCACGGTAACATTGATGATGTTGGTATTGATGATGGCATGAGTGTTGATATTAGTATTGATGGTGGCAACAGTGTTGATATTGGTATGATGGTGGCAACTGTGTTGATGCTAGTATTGCTTATGGCAAGTGTAAATATCGGTTTCCATTGGACCAAAATAATAGATATAGATAACACTGAATACAACATTAATGATATTTATATTGGGTATTGAATTCTGGGGTAACTATAGACAGTAGTGTCGGTGCCATTATGCGTACCATAACTGAAAATCAGTAATTGATTCATACTTACTCTCTGTTAATCACACATGGATAAGAGAAAAAAAAAACAACAAATATTAGACCTTTCAATAAATATAGTTTAATTATTTTAGCTGTACCAATTGTATAGCAACACAAAAACTTGATATTTTGTATAGCGGAACATACACTAAACCATCTTTAAGCGCATTATATGGTGTCCCCAGTCATCAGCTCAACTAATAGAGTAGGACGAGACATGACGCCAGTTAGGGGTTAGTACAATATTTTAGCATACAGACAAATACATGTTAACGTCCAGGTACTCAATTTACGGATGACTTGTATGAGATAATTTGAGTAAAGATTTTTCCCAAGGACTCAACTATGCGCTGAACGAGACTGGACCCCAGGACCTTCCGATCCGAAATCGAATGTCATAACATAAGACCGCTAACGCACAAATCGTATTCATTACACGTTTAATTGTTTTAAAACCGTCGTGTAAATTATTTCAATGAATGAAATGAAAATGTTCATACCATCTTCTCCGGTATTCTTTAGGTGTGTTTACTAACGGAAATGGAACCACCTACTCTCTCTCTCTCTCTCACTCTCTCTCTCTCTGTGTCCTTTTTCTCGCTCTTTCTCTCTCTCTCCTCTCTCTCTCTCTCTCTCTCTCTCTCTCTCTCTCTCTCTCTCTCTCTCTATATATATATATATATATATATATATATATATATATATATATAACTATCTATCCATCTACTCTATCTTTCTATCTATCTCTTTTTCTCTTTCTCATTTTGATTACTTTATTATATACTGTGAGCCGTGTGAAATCTAAGCTTCTTCTTTTTTAATTTACAGGCCCTGTTCAATTTGTCTGTTTGTTATATGACAATTCAGGTATCATGTACGCTCTAACACCAGCCTGTACCGGACAGCAATATTGGTACTGATGTTGGCTAAGATGTTGAAATTGATGACAATACTGATGATAGTGGTATTGAATATGACACAAAAACGATTGTCATACCACAAGACCACATAACCCCACAAATTGTATTAATAACTATACGTATATTTTTTTTAAAACCCGTTGCATTTCTCATTCTAATAAATTAAATTCACATGATCATACCATATTCTCCAATATTCTTATTCTGTTCACGAACCAAAGTCTAGCCACCTATTCTCTCTCTCTCTCTCTCTCTCTCTCTCTCTCTCTCTCTCTATCTATCTATCTATCTATCTATCTATCTATCTATCTCTCTCACTCTCTGTTTCTCTCTCTGTCTCTCTCTTTCTCTCTTTCTCTCTCTGTCTCTCTCTCTCTCTCTCTCTCTCTCTCCCTCTCTCTCTATCTTTAACTATCTATTTCTCTATCTATCTATATATCAATCTATCTATCTATCAATCTCTTTCTATCTAACTATATATCTGTCTATCTATCTATTTATCTATCAATCTATATATCTATCTATCTACATTGATATATATATCAATCTGTCTGTACTTATCACAATTTGATATTTTGGGTCGTTAGACGCATATCCAAATTTTCATTTTATTGTACAGGCAATATTTGTCTTTTTTCAATGATGGCAAATCAGTTATCTCGTATCCTCTAAAACTAGCACGTGACGGATAGCAATATTGGTAATGATAATGGCAAAGTGTTGATATTAATCTCAAGTGTGATTATATTGATATTGATATTGACAGCAAGAGGGTTGATATTGGTATTGATGATGGCGACATTGTTGGTATTTGTATTGAAGATGGCAACAGTGTTTATACTGATAGCAATAGTGATGATATTGGTTTTGCTCATGACAAGAGTGTTGATACTGATTTTGATCACTAAGAAAAAAATGGCTTCTGTTAAGCACAATGCTTTTACGCTGCCACTGAAGAAAAGTATTATAAAGTTAATAATAATCAATGCTTCGTAAACCAAAACAAAAGTATTGTCGATCTTTACGATTAGTTTCTTGTTTCCCGTGAGTTTTTCATCCTTGGCGAATATTTATTTGACGAGGGCTCCTTCGCAGCCCGTGTCCCTCAAAACATCGACTTCCTGCTTTCCGGTGATTTCTCTCATCACAAGTAATCTCTGGTTCTCCGCCCGACAATATTCACTGCAAGATCCACAGCTAGTCACAGGCACACTGACGTGAATACGACTGTCCTTAACTTCGGTTTTTATGCTCATCTCGTCATATGATGCTGTCGTAATTATGTTTGTTTCGTCAGGCTGTGACGCTTCCGATTCTTCAACTACATTTTCTAGGGTTTTAGTTTTCTATTCTCTAAGATGTGTAGCTAGATCCTTGGGACAGACACCCATAAACTGCTCTTTAATGAACAGGTCACTCAAACTGTCGTAATCTTTCTCAATCTGGTCAAGGTGACCCATCTCTCCAGATACATTTTCAGTCGAGTGACGAACATAGATGCATTTTCTCCGTCCTCCGGTATTCCTTGAAGAAACTGTCCTCGGTATCCGTCTTCTGTCAAGGTATATCTTATATGTAACGTTTCCTTGACGGTATCGTAATCTTATGCATCTGCCGTTGATAATCGACTGTAACAGTCCAACGCATGAGCTATGGATGATGGTATGAGTGATGATATTAGGCGTTTAACGAAATCGGGTCGAACGAGACGCCGAACGCCGAACCCGAACGGACATAGCCTTCTCACGTGACCATGAACGAGATCTGGATAGTGAAGACTCTCAAGCGGTATGCAGCATCGGATCTAAGGTCACGTGATAGAGGATAGCTTGGGTTGCTGTTGGCTTGTGTTAGGGGAGGGGCAAGGTCAGTGTCATTCAATAGTATATAATTGTGCACGTGGCGCTCTATACAGAGAGAAAATTATAAATTGATTACGGGCGAAGGTGGGGGGAGGGGGGGGAGGGGGGTTGACTCACAAACGATCTAGGTGTTGGGCTTCGGGTAGACCATGATACGAAATCAAAGAGAAAAGGCCGCTGGTACTTGGATGGTGGAAATGGTTGGGGGGGGGGGGGGCGGGGGGGGGGGGGGGTAGTGACAATCAGCATGGGATGTATATATTAACATTAATAATATAGGCAATAGATGACCAGGGATGTGTATTGTTTGTGTATTGTTTGTATATGTTTGTGTGTTTGTGTGTGTGTGCGCGCGCGTGTGTGTGTGAAAGAGATTACACAAAAATACCTTTCTCGGGAGCTTCCAAATGATTACGTATACGATAAATTTGAAAACCACATTGTTGAATCAGCTTGCAAAAAGGAGAACATTTATCTTTGTTTCACAAAAATAGGTTTAGAAATAAAAAATGTTTCTAGTAGATTGATTTTGAAAGAAAATATTGCTCAATTTTTATTAATTTAATGATAGTTTCTTTATTTTCCGGTCGGTTTTCTTGATTTATATCTCATTTTTCAATTCTCAATGCGACGAGCACACTGATGTATCTCGTGTGATTCAAAAGCGTTTGTTTCTTTTAATATATATATATATATATATATATATATATATATATATATTATATATATATATATATATATATATATATATATATATATATATACTGAGAGTCCTCACTAATTAATTCCTGAGCGTTGAGACGGTGACGCAACTATTACATACAAGACCTTGCAGTCGAGTCGGCAGGGCTTTTGGGTTACACAACCACTATTTACCCATCGGTCAGCGGTACTCTTTGATGTATACAATACTCACCGCTTTTACGCAAAGCCGCCTGCCCATAAATCAAGAGATGGTCTCCTAATTGTTCACAAGCGAACTGTCAAACGAGCAATCGATGATTGGATAAGAATCTCAAGATCTCATAAAATAAGGTAAGTTTTGGAGAGGTGATATCCCCCCACCCGTCATCGGACAGAACTTTCATTGCGTTATATCATATTAGCTCCGCCTTCTCTTTCTATTCCGGAGTGACGAGATTAGACGAGAGGACACGAGAAAAAACTGATCACGTGATCGGTAAGTCGTTCGTTCGGTGTCCGTTCGGTGAGCAACTATAACTCGGTATTGGTATGGATTACGGTAACATTGATGATGTCATGAGTGTTGATATTCGTGGCAATAGTGTCGATATTGGTATGATGGTGGCAATTGTGTTGATGCTGGTATTGCTTATGGCAAGTGTTAATATCGGTTCCATAGAACCAAACTAATAGATATAGATAACAATAAATACAACAGTATTGATATGGATATTGGGTAGTGAATTCTGGGGTAACTATAGACAGTAGTGTCAGTGCTTTTAAGCGTACCATAACTGAAAGACAGAAACTGATTGATACTTACCGCCTGTTAATCACACATGGATAAGAGAAATAAACAACAAAGATTAGACCTTTCAATATATATAGTTTAAGTATTTTATTTGTATCAATTGTATAGAAACAGAATAACTTGATATTTTGTATAGCGGAATTTACACTAAGCCCTTTTAAACCGCTTTATAAGGTGTCGCCAGTAATAAGCTCAACTAAAAGAGTAGGACGAGACATGCCGCAAGTTCTGGGTTATTACAATATTTTCTCATACTGACAAATACTTGTTAACCTCCAGGTACTCAATTTACGGACGATTTGTTTGAGATAATTTGAGCAAAGACTGTTCCCAAGGACTCACCTATATGCTGAACGAGACTGGACCCCAGGAACTTCTGATCCGAAAGGGAATGTCATAACATAAGACCACATAACGGACAAATCGTATTAATTACACGTTTAATTGTTTTAAAACCGTTTTGTAATTTATTTCATTTAATTAAATGAAAATGGTCATCCCATCTTCTCCAGTAATCTTTAGGTTGTTTCATCATCATCATCATCATCATCATCATCATCATCATCATCATACTCATCATCATCATCATCATCATCATCATCATCATCATCATCATCATCATCATCATTGCCTTTTTCACCCTGGGTCAGGGTATAGGCCACAGACAAACATTTTCCATCCTTCTCTATTCTGAGCTAACTTTTTTATCTCATTCCAGGTCTTACCACTTCTCTGTATATCAGCTTCTTTAATTCTTCTCCATGTTCCTCGTGGCCTTCCCCTTTATCTTCTGCCCTGAGGGTTCCAGTCCAATACTTTCTTTGTTATAGTGGAGTCATTCTTTCTTAGCGTGTGTCCAATCCACCTCCATCGTCTTCTTCCTATTTCCTCTCCCACTGGTTTCTGCTGTATTCTTTTACATGCTTCTTCATTTTTCATACTATCCATCCATTTTATTCTGAGTAGCTTACGCATACACCTGTCTACGAAAATCTGTACCCTCCTTATACATGCCTGTGATGCGTTCCAAGTTTCACATCCTTACAGTAGAACAGACTTCACGTTTGAGTTGAAAAGTCTTAGCTTTAGCCGAAGGGAGATATATTGAGTTCTCCAAACTCTGTCTAAAGATGTCAATGCAGCATGTGCCTTTTCGATTCGTGATTTCACCTCTGTTTCCGTACCTCCATTCTTGTCAATTATAAATTTTCCGAGATAGCAGAAGGTGTCTATATCTTCGAGTTCTTGGTCTTTTACTATGATCTGCTCCCTTTGACAAGTACATATCCTCAAGAACTTTGACTTGAGGTGTGTTTACTTACGGAAATTCAACCACCTACTCTCTCTCTCTCCATTTTCTCTCTTTCTCTCTCTCTCTATCTGTCTCTCCCTCTCTCTTTCTCTCTCTATTTATCTCTCTCTCCTTCTATCTATCTATCCATGTACCTTTCTATTTATTTCTTCATCTCTTTCTCTATTTGATTACTTTATTTTGATATTGTGAGCCGTGTGAAATCATTCTAATGGTTTTTAAAAAAATTTACAGTCCCTGTTTAATTTGTCTTTTTGTCATACTATGACAATTCAGGTATCTTGTACGCTCTAACACCAACCGGTACCGGACAACAATATTGGTAATGATGTTGAAATTGATGACAATAGTGATGATAGTGGTATTGAATATGGCATAAAACGATTGTCATACCACAAGACCTTATAACCCCACAAATGGTATTAATTACACGTATAATTTTTTAAAACCCGCTGCATTTCTTATTCTAATCAATTAAATTAACATGATCACCTCATATTCTCCAATATTCCTTATTGTGTTCACTTACTTTCTCTCTCTCTCTCTCTCTCTCTCTCTCTCTCTCTCTCTCTCTCTTTTTTTTTCTCACTCTCTCCCTCTCTCTCTCTCTCTCTCTCTCTCTCTCTCTCTCTCTCTATCAATCTATCTATATATCTATCTATCTATCTATCTATCTATCTATATAGCGATCTATCTCTCTCTCTATCTTTATATATATATATATATATATATATTATATATATATATATATATATATATATATAAATCTGTCTGTGCTATGTTTGGGGGGGGGGGCGTGAGACATATATCCAAGTTTTCATTTTATTATACAGGCCCTATTTGTCTTTTTTCAATTATGGCAAAGCAGTTATCTCGTATCCGCTAAAACTAGAACTTGACGGATAGCAATATTGGTAATGATAATGGCAAAAATGTTGATATTAATGTTAAGAGTGATATTATTGTTATCGATATTGACAGCAAGAGGGTCGATATTGGTATTGATGATGGCAACATTGTTGGTATTTGTATTACTGATGGCAACAGTGATGATACTGATAGTATCATTGATTATATTGGTTTTGCTCATAGCAAGGGTGTTGATATTGATATTGATCATTGAGTAAAAAATAGAAACTGTTAAGCACAACGCTTTTACGCTGCCACTGAAGAAAGGTGTTTTAAAGTCAAGCAATGCTTCATCAACCAAAACAAAAGTATTGTCTATCATTACGATTAGTCTCTTTTTTGCCCTGATTTGCTCATCCTTCACGAATATTCTTTTCACGAGGTCTCCTTCGCAGCCAGTGTCTCTCATAACATCGACTTCCTGCTTTCCGATGATTCCTCCCAACACTGGTAATCTCTGGTTCTCCACCCGACCATGTTCACTGGAAGATCCACAGCTAGTCAGAGGCACACGACGTGAATACTACCGTCCTTAACTTCGGTTTTTATGCTCATCACGTCCCATGCTGCTGTTGTGCTTATGTTTGCTTCGTCAGGCTGTGACGCTTCCGATTCTGCAAGTACATTGTCTAGGATTTTAGTTTTATTTTCTCTAAGATATGTAGCTAGATCATTGGGACAGACACCAATAAACTGCTCTTTAATGAACAGGTCTCTCAAACTGTCGTAATCTTTCTCAATCTTGGCAAGGTCGACCCATCTCTCCAGATACGTTTTCACTTGCGTGACGAACATAGATGCAATTTCTTCGTCCTCTGGCATGCCTTGGCAAAACTGCTCTCTTTATCCGTTTTCTGTCAATGTATATCTCATTTGTAGCTTATCCTTGACGACGTGACAATAACGCCGATAAATACATGGGCCAGGACGATATATGCCACTGACTATTATCCGCAAACCGCTCAAAACCAAGTAACCAACTATCCAGATCATCTTTGCCGTCTGCGGATGCTGGAATTTGTGATAGTTTTGATATGGCTGTACTATCATGTTAACAGATGGAAAAGAGGAGGAAAGTCTACCATTTCCGATTCATGCTGCATTCTATCTTCGATTCGTCTTTCTTCAGTTCGTCTTTCTTCAGATAATCGTTCCCTTATAAATGCTTTCCTCTCCTCCGCCGATATTTCCAAAACGTCTGCCTTCGTTCCAAATCTCGTCAATGATTCTGACATCTCGATATCAAATTTGGATTAAAATTCGAATCACAATTGTAATAATTATAACTCACCTTTTTAAAGGTTACGAATATTTTAGTTATCCAATCTTTGGACAAACCCCCCAAATGTAAAGACTCTGGTTCGGAGTTCGTTAATTCAATTGATTAATTATCAATAATACTAAATTTAAAACAAATATATAATACGATATTCTAGGAGCGAGTTCTCTCAGTAACTAAACTAAAACAAAACAATTGTCTTACGATTTTTCTAAGTCACAAAAAGTGCTAATATGTTCACACAGTCAACATTCACACTCGCATGCGAAACCTGCACAACACAAAATGCGTAACTCTGACACACAGCCGAACAACTACATTTACACAAATCCAAACAACTCTAATATCTTACAATACAAGTTAGATAAATATTCGTATTGATGGCGGCAACGGTGTTCTTATTGGTATTGATGGTGGCAACAGTGTGTTTATTGAGAATTGCATTCTTTTAGTCACACGTGGGGAGTTGAAGAAAGAAAACAAAACACAACAGTAACCCTTTCAGTGAATATATGTAAAGTATTTTTTTTTGTATCGATTGCACAAAAACTCAAAAACTTGATCTTTTGAGTAGTGCAATATACATTCAACGTGTTTAAAGCGCTTTACACGGTGTACCGTGTCATCAGATTCACTAAACAAGTAGGATGAGACATAACGCCAGTTAGGTGACATCACAATATTTTCAGACACGGACTACGAACTCATTTTACACACATGTACGGTGGGAGAATGTTAGTAGATATTATTTCTCAGGGAGTCATATTTCATTTGTGTGTTTTGTCTCATGAAAATTCAGGTATCTTCTACCCCCTAAAACAAATCGGATAGCACTAATTGTACTGATGATAGAAAATGTGTTAAAATTGATGACAACAATGTTGATCTTGGTATTGAATGAGACAATAGTCTTGGTGTTGGTGTTGATTGTGGCAACAGTTGTGATATTGGTAATGGTTCTAACAACGGCGATGATATTGGTATGTATTACGGTAACATTGATGATGTTGGTATTGATGATGGCATGATTGTTGTTATTGGTATTAATGGTGGCAACAGTGTCAATATTTGTATGATGGTGGCAACAGTGTTGATACCGGTATTGCTAATGGAAAGTGTTAATATCAGTTTCCATGGAACCAAAAGAATAGATAGAGATAACAATAAATCAACAGTGTTGATATTGATATTGGCTATTGAATTCTGGGGTAACTATAGACAGTAAGTAGTGTCAGTGCCATTAAGCGTACCATAACTGAAAGACATTAATTGATTGATACTTACCGCCTGTTGATAAGATGGATTAGAGAAATCAACAACAAAGATTAGACATTTCGATAAATATAGTTTAAGTATTTTATTTGCATCAATTATATAGAAACACGATAACTTGATATTTTGTATAGCAGAATATACACTAAACCGCAATAAAGCGCTTTATAACGTGTCCCCAGTGATCAGCTCAACTAAAAGAGTAAGAAGAGACATGAGGCCAGTGAGGGGTTATTACAATATTTTCGCATACTGACAAATACATGTTAACGTCCAAGTACACAGAGACTGGAACCCAGGACCCTCCGATCTGAAATCAAACGTCATACCCGAAGACCACATAACGCACAAATCGTATCAATTACACGTTTAACTGTTTTAAAACCGTTAGGTATATTATTTCATTTAATGGAATTAAAATGTTCATCCCATCTTCACCAATATTCTTTAAGTGTGTTCACTAACGGAAATTGAACCAACTACTCTCTCTCTCTCTTTTCTCTCTTTCTCTCTCTCATTTTCTTCCTCTCTCTCTATCTCTCTCTCTATCTATCCATCTATCTATCTATCTATCTATCTATCTATCTATCTATCTATCTATCTATCTATCTATCTATCTATCTATCTATCTATCTATATATATATATATATATATATATATATATATATATATATATATATATATATATATATATATATATATATATCCCTCTACCTTTCTATTTATCTCTTTCTTTTTATTTCATTGATTACTTTATTTTTTGAGCCGTGAGACATCGTTCTAAGATTGTTTTTTAAATTTACAGGCCCCCATAAATATATCTTTTTGTTATATGACAATTCAGGTATCTTGTACGGTCTAACACCAACTGGTACCGGACAGCAATTTTGGTAATAATGTTGGCAAAAGTTTTGAAATTAATGACAAAAGTGATGATGTTGGTATTGAATATGACCAAAAAAAAAAAAAACGATTTTCATACCACAAGAAAACATAACCCCACAATTCGCATTAATTACACGTTTAATTATTTTAAACCCGTTGAGTTACTCATTCTATTAAATCAAATTCACACGATCATCCCATGTTCTCCAATATTCCTGAGTTGTGTTTACTTACCAAAGTCAAGCCACCTACTCTCTCTCACTTTCTCTCTCTCTCTTTCTCTCTCTCTTTCTCTCTCTCTCTCTCTCTCCCTCTCTCTCTCTCTCTCTGCCTATCTACCTATCTATCTATCAATCTGTTTATCTATCTAGGCATCTATCTCTCTATCTATCTTATAGATCTATCTTTCTCTCTCTCTCTCTCTCTCTCTCTATATATATATATATATATATATATATATATATATATATATATATATATATATATATATATATAATATATATATATATATATATATATATATATATATATATATCCTATCTTTAAAAAATATAGCATTGTGGAGAACAGTTTGCTTATTTGCGTCAATAAAAAAAATGTAAGACGCACAACTTTACTGAAAGATTTGAAAATTACAAAAGTATTTTTTACACATAGATTAACAGATAACTTGATTTCCTTTTATAATTTAAAGTCAGTTTGAAAGGTCGTTGAGTCAAACAGATATCATAAAATATGTATCGACGACACTAAGACTCTTAAAATCAACTAATTTTGACAATGTAAAAAGTTGTCAGTTTGTGTCATCTATTTATGACATCAAGTATTATTATTACTTCCATTGTGTTGTTGAATTAGCGGTGATCAGTGTTGTTATGTAGTAGTATGTTCTAATTGCGTGTATATTTGTGTGTGTGCGTGTGATTGTGTTTGTGTGTGTGTTGTGTGTGGTGCATAGATGTGTGTGTGTGTGTGTGTTGGCATTTTTCAGCAAATCGTGGCATTCATAGTGATATTATTCACTTGATCACATGAAGGTATTCGGATTTACACAAATTTTAAACAAGTTTCACCGATTAACAAAGTCTACTAATATTACTGCCAATATTACGGTCGTTTTTATGCCATCGATGTGATAATTATTGCCCTGGGAAATATTTAGTTAAACGTTGTCGGCAAACTGTTAATTGTATCTGTCTAGCTTCTACACCGAACAATCTTGCAATTTTTTGCGTCTGATTCAGATTTTCATTTGACCTCACATAAGTTAAGTAAAGGGGAGATATTCCGAAAGCTCTTACATCCCCAGTATTCTTTCAAATTGTATTTTCACCGTAAATCTTTTGTCATGCGTTTATTTATTTAATTTCTCATCATATAGAAGAATTTTTTTAAACTCTAGAACAAACGTTGATAGATTTGTGAAAGTTTAAAATTTCCTAATTTGACCATTGTTTTGATTCTCGGCCGCCATTTTAATTTGTGAAGTATTGAAAGGTAGTGCAAAACAGTCTGAGAGTTTTTTTTTTCTATTAGGGTTAGTCATAATGCTAGGGTGTTTATTTTCCTCTTAGGGTTAGTTAAAGGTACTCATGTTTTACTTTTTTCTTGGGGTTAATTGAGGGAATATTATTTAAGTGGTCTACCTTTGTAGGATTTTTCGGAAGGCCTCCCAAGTTAAGCCTGGTAAAGAGTTGTGACTTAATGATATTGATATTTACTGACTGATAAACTAAAATCATAAAGCATGGCAACGACAAGCACATCGATTAAAGTGTGCATCTAATCGTAATTAAGATAATCAAGAAAAAAATTAAGGCAATATCGAATGAAAATAGTTCTTTCCACGCGAGATTGTGGGATTTTTACTAATATATATTTATGAATATATATTTTATATATATATATATATATATATATATATATATATATATATATATATATATATTGTCTGTGCTTACCACAATTTGATATTATGGGCCGTGAGACACATATCTAAGTTTTCATTTTATTGTACACACCTTACTTGTCCTTTTCAACTATGGTAAAGCAGTTATCTTGTATCCTCTTAAGTTACGCGTGACGGATAGCAACATTGATAATGATAATGGCAAAAGTGTTGATAGTGATGTCAAGAGTGATTATATTGATATTGATATTGACAGCAAGAGGCTCGATATTGGAATTGATGATGGCAACATTGTTGGTATTTGTATTGATGATGGCAAAAGTGTTGATACTGATAGCAACAGTGATGATATTGGTTTTGCTCAGGACAAGAGTGTTGATATTGATATTAATCACTAAGTGAAAAATGACTTCTGTTAGGTATAACGCTTTTACGCTGCCACTGAAGAAATGTGCCTTAAAGTCAATCAATGCTTCATCAACCAAAACAAAAGTATTGTCGATCTTTACGATTAATGTCTTATTTCCCGTAAGTGGCTCATACTTCACGAATATTTATTTCACGGGGACTCCTTCGCAGCCATGTCTCTCAGAACATCGACTTCCTGCTTTCCGATTATTCCTCTCATCACAAATAATCTCTGGTTCTCCGTCCAACCATATCCACTGCAAGATCTAATGCCATTCACAGGCACTGACGTGAATACAACAGTCCTTAACTTCTGTTTTTATGCTCATCTCGTAAAATGATACTGTCGTATTTATGTTTGTTTCGTCAGGCTTTGACCCTTCCGATTCTTTAGCCACATTGTCTAGGGTTTTAGTTTTCTTTTCTCTAAGATGTGTAGCCAGATCCCTCGGACAGACACCCAGAAACTGCTCTTTGATGAACAGATCTCTCAAATGTCGTAATCTTTTTCAATCTTGGCTAGGTCGACCCATCTCTCCAGATACGTTTTCAGTTGCTTGGTGAATATAGATGCATTTTCTCCGTTATGCCTTGGCGAAGCTATTCTCGGTAACCATCTTCTCTCAAGTTATATCTAATCTGCTTACTTGACGGTATCGTAATCTTGCGCATCTGCCGTTGATAATCGACTGTAGCAGTCCAACGTACGACCTGACAATAACGCTGATAGAAATATGGGCCAGGACGACGTATGCCATTGACTACTTTCAGCAAACTGCTCAAAACGAAGTAACCAACTATATAGATCATCTTTGCCGTCTAAGGATGGTGGAATATGTCGTAGTTTAGATATCGGTTGTACTAATATTTTGACAGATGAAGACGAGGAGGAAAGTCTACCATTTCGAATTCATGCTCAATTCTATATTTCTCTTTCTCTGCTTCTATCTTTGCGTATTCAAGTTCAAGCTTCAATCTCTCTGTCTCAATTTTCATCTTTGCTTCTTGCTCTAGATTCAACTTTTCCATTTCGATTCGTCTTTCTTCAGTTAATCGTTCCTTATATATTCTTTCCTTTCCTCCGCCGATAATTCCATCACGTCTGCCTCCTTTCCATACCTCGCCAATGATTCTGACTTGTCGATATCAACTTTTAATTACAATACGAATCATAATTTTAATAAATATAACTCACGTTTTTAAAAGTTACGAATATTTTAGTTATCCAATCTTTGGACAAGCCCCCAAATGTAAAGACTCTGGTTCAGACTTTGTTAATTCAATTGATTAATGATCAATTATATACTAAATTTAAAAGAAATATATAATACGATCAACTAGGACCCAGTTCTCTCAGTAACTAAACTAACACAAAACAATTGTCTTACTATATTTCTAAGTCATAAAAAGTGCTAATATGTTCATACAGTCAACATTCACACTCGCATGCAGAACATGCACAACACAAAATGCGTACCTCTTGAAAGAACCCGAACATAATTACACACAGCCGAATAACTACATTCCCACAAATCCAAACATTAACAATATATTACAATACATGTTACACTAATATTCTTATTGATGGCGGCAACAGTGTTGATATTGGTATTGATGGTGGCAACAGTGTTGATATTGGTATTACCTATGGCAAGTGTTAATATCAATCTGTTTCCATGAAAACAAAATAATCGATATAGATAACACTAAATACAACAGTATTGATATTGATATTGGGTATTGAATTCTGTGATAAATATAGAGAGTAGTGTCGGTTCGATTAAGCGTACCATAACTGAAAGACAGTAATTGATTGATACTTACCATCTGTTAATCACACATGGGTATGGGAAATAAACAACAAAGATTAGACCTTTCATTTAATATAGTTTAAGTATTTATTTTATATCAATTATATAAAAACACAAAAACTTGATTTTTTTGTATAGCGGAATATACATTAAAAGTTCTTAAAACGCTTTATAAGGTGTCCCCAGTCATCAGCTCAACTAAAAGAGTAGGACAAGACATGACGCCAGTTAGGGGTTATTACAATATTTTCGCATACAGATAAATACATGTTAACGTCCAGGTACTCAATTTAAGGATGACTTGTCTGATATAATTTGAGAAAAGATGTTTCCCCAAGGACTCAACTATATGCTGAACGAGACTGAAACCCAAGACCCTCCGATCCGAAGGCGAATTTTATATCGTACGACCACATAACGCACAAATCGTATTAATTACAAGTTTAATTGTTTTAAAACCGTATGTATCTTATTCTTTTTAATTAAATTAACATGGTCACCCCATCTACCCGAGTATTGTTTAGGTGTGTTCACTAACTGAAATTGAACCAACTGTTCTATCTCCCTTCTCTCTCTCTCTCTCTCTCTCTCTCTCTCTATCTATCTCTCTCTCTCTCTCTCTCTCTCTCTCTCTATCTATCTATCTGTATATCTATCTATCTATCTAACTATCTATCTATTTATCTATCTGTATATCTATATTTCTACCAACATATCTTTCTATATATCGCTTTCTCTACATTCGCACAAATCCAAACAACTCTAATATATTACAATACATGTTACATTAATATCCGTATTGATGGCGGCAACAGTGTTTTATATTGGTATTGATGGTGGCAACAGTGTGTTTATTGAGAATTGCATTCTTTTAGTCACACATGGAAAGGAGAAAGAAGAAAACAAAAACAACAGTAACCCTTTCAGTGAATATAGGTAGAGTATTTTTCATTGTATCGATTGCACAAAAAGCCGTAACCTAAAAATGCGTAATGCTCGTCGTAAGGCCGGCACCTTACAAAAACCCCGAATGTATTGGCCGTACCGTAATAAAGCGGATTTCTCTTAGCCAACTCTCTTTGGCAGTACCGTATTTCAGCGTATTTTTTCCTATTTTCCTCTATAAATGCACGGATTTTTACGGTCTGGATGCACTGCAGCTTGGACTCCTTGCAATTTATTACGGTACGGCTGGACTACGGTGGTCAGCAAATTAAGATTTATTACCGTCTGACCACTATGGTTGTATCACACCAAAAAACTCATTTCCATGTCAACGTTTGACGAAGTAATGGAAGTATTTACAAATGGATTGTTCTCATTTTAAAGACACACATTCAGCGATTGTCATTAGTGATGATTCGGTTGAAAAGTGCAAGATAGAAAATGATAACATCTAAGTACAGAACGCTTGCTTTAAAATGCAATAGGGACTGTACCAAAAGGTTGTTTTGTGATGTTTGATACAATAATACTCCATAGATAACCTTTTTTATCAGTTTATATTTGTGAAATATATGTGTAAAAAATATTGTGAAATATATATATATATATATATATATATATATATATATATATATATATATATATATATATATATATATATTCTATTAACAAATAGGGTTTGAGGATCAACAATTTTCCGTTCCACCAAAGCTAAATATTTATCACCGAGCACAGAATTATATATCCTAGAAAATCAAAAAAATTATAAAACTATTTTTACAGACTAGTGAACGAGTAACTTGCAAACGTTTACTAAACTTCAGCCTATTTTTATCACCCGTTGACTCAAATTAATACTAAGAAAATTTACTAAGTCGTAATACCGTTAGCGCATGCGACGATAGTTGATTCGACACAAATTTAACACATCCGCAACAAAAAATATTGATATAATTTTAAACCGGTCTTGATACTCTCAAGTAATAACAATCTATCTGTTCTTCAAAAATAGGGTTGGCTGTCAACGTTGTTCCGAAAAGCCAATGTAAAAATTTGATCATCGAGCACAGAATTATTATCAACTCTAAACTTGATAAAACTGATCTTTACACATTGATTACGAGTAACTTGCAAAATCTTTTATTTCTTGCTAATTCTTTCATCCGTTGATCAAATTAATACGAAGAAATTTTTCTAGGTCATAATACTCCGTCTTTTTTGACGTTTTACTTTTTTGCGATTATATTTCATTCTACCCAATTCTAGCACGTCCACAACAAAAATTGAAGTTATCAGGTAATATTAATCTCATCCGCAACAGAAAATGATAACGTAATTTTAAGTATCTCTTGATATTTTCAAGTATTGACAATCTTTCTAATCTATTCTTTTAAAAGAAAGGGTTGGGAATCAGCATTTTTTCCAAGGCCAGTGTTAAATTTTTATCATTGAGCACAGAATTACCGGCTAATCCAAAAAAAAAATACAATACAGGGATATAATAGGTATAATTGATGACCGCCTATTTCTTATACCCTTTATTTCTCAGACAATATTGTGATTTCTCCACTATTAATGAAAATAAACCAATTACTGGCAATCTAGTTCCAATAGAATAGTAGAAGCGATTTCTCAAAGGTTAAAAAAGTGTGGACAAAGTATCATTTGGATTCAGAAAATGATTGTGACATCAAAAATAAAGACTGCGATCCTTCAACGCATTTAGAAAGTTTTGGACAATTATTTTAAAATTGCTGAAAAGTATTCTCATTTGAAATGGCTCAGACGTGGTGACATCGTTTTGAAACAATCACGACGGCAAGCTTTGGAAGGATGTGTCGCTAGTACTATTTGTAGACAGAACGGCTGACAAACTGTCGACCTCCCTAGCTGAAGAATGGTGGAATTCAACTTTATCTTGGGAGGCATTGATTGGCATGGTCATTTCAAGGAAACGCCACCGAAAGTGAAAATGTTTTGTTTGGTATTTTGATTGACATAGCGCTGCATAAATCCACTGGGCATACACTCTTAATCTTAAACATTTTTTTCAGTTAACTAGCGACGTCCTCAGCAACATTATATCGATAATCTGGACCGACATTTGGTAAAAGGCGATGTCCTTAAAACATTTTCTGGATGTCTCCGAGCATGACTCCTCTATTCTAAACTTCAGTCCGAACAAGAAGTTGCAAATCAAAAGAAACAATATATGAATGTGCATAGTGTCAAATTCATGTCCACAAGCTAAGTTTAAGATGTTCCACGAAGTGTGAAAACCCAGGACGTCAAAGATGATTCCAACACACTTAGAATTTGGCGATATTAGTATAGCCGTCCACGCCATTCTCTAGCAGCTAGTTATGATAAAGCCCGATTACGAAATCACTTTGAAAAAATTCTTAGAATCAGCCCAAAATAAGATTGAAACCAGTTTACTTTTTGTCTTTTTTATTACTTTTGATTCATTCCCCACTCATCTCTCTCTCTCTCTCTCTCTCTCTCTCTCTCAAACACACACACACATACACACACACACACACAGAACATACTCTGTGTGTGTATGTGTGTGAGGGTATGCGTGTGTGTATGACATGATACGTCATTGTTAATTTCTAACTACCCAGGCATCACACTTTGTGCGAAATCTCCAGTGTCACCTACCTACGGTATGGGGTCATCCGTGGTATCATTAATTAATTGGGCGGGAAAGGCTCCAATACGCTCTATTACGAACCGACCGAAGGATGCCAGTGCAATAAAAGCAGCACTCATTTCGGCCGTAGCGTAATTAAACATACAGTTACATTACATTTTGTAGGTACATATCTACAAAGTGAATGGCTATTATAATGGGATTCAGCCAAAAGGCCAGCAATTATTTCCCCGTGTACTGTCCAAAAAAGATTTTTCGTTCAAGTATGACAAAACCACAAATGTTTTTCAAACCCGACCTCCGATGGCGAATGCATGTCTTCATGAAAATTATTGCGATAAGCACGTTTCAACCAAATGTAAAATATTTGAAAAACATTATCTCCATAAGATGTTCTGTACCCAAACTGTTTTAAGTGCTCTCAAGTTATAGATGGAATCAATTTCTGATGTGAATAATTTATTTAAATCTTATTGCTTTCGAAAAATGGGTAAAACAACAACAAAAATGCTAGAGGAAGTCACAGGACTTAGGAGGGAAATTGATGACAACATGGATAATATTGGTATTGAATATGACAATATTGTTGATATCGGTATTGATGACGGTAACGTTGACGATATTGGTATTGATGATGGCAAGAGTGTGGATATTTGTATTGATGACGGTAACATTGGTGATGTTGATATTGGATGAGACAACAGTGTTGATATTGGTATTGAATGAGGCAATAGTGTTGATGTTGGTATTGATAGTGGCAATAGTGTTGATATTGGTATTGATGGTGGCAACAATGTTGATGCAGGTATTGATTATGGCAAGTGTTAATATCGGTTTCGATGGAAACAAAATAATATATATATATAGATTATAATAAATACAACATTATTGCAATTAATATTGAGTATTGGATTCTGAGGTAACTATACATAGTGGTGTCGTGCCATTAAGCGTACCATAAATAAAAGAAAATATAAGATTGATACTTACATCGAACTAGTACCAAGTGGATAGGAGAAAGAAACAACAAAGATTAGAACTTTCAGAAAAAAATAGTGAAAGTATTTTTCTTTGTACCAATTGTATAGAAACATAAAAACTTGATATTTTGTATAGCAGAATACACACTGAACTTTCTAAAAGCGATTTACAATTTATCCCCGGTCATCAGCTTAACTAAAAGAGTAGAACGAGAATGACGCAAGTTAGGGGTTATTAAAACAGGGACCAGAACTTTCCAATCCGAAATCAAATGTCATACCACCTGACCACATAACGGACACATCGTATTAATTACACGTTTAATTGTTTTAAAACCGTTATGTACCTCATTCTATTAAATTTAATTAACATGGTCACCCCATCTTCTCAAATGTTCTTTAGGTGTGTTCACTAACGGATATTGAGTCACATACTCTCTCTTTCTTTCTCTCTCTCTCTCTCTCTCTCTCTCTCTTTCTCTCTCTCTTTCTCTCTCTCTCTTTCTCTCTCTCTATCTATCTCTATCTCTCTCTATCTTTCTATACATCTATCTATTTATCTCTTTCTTTCTTTCATTACTAAATTTTGATAATTTGAGCCGTGAGACACCATTCAAATATTATCTTTTTATTTCATAGGTATCAAACATCCAAGCTAAGAAGGCGACAAAGTTCAAGCAGACATCGTTTCGTTACCTCGCCAACCCGAAAGCAGACGACACAACTTGCAACCGCAGAATGCGATGCAATGTGTAAAGATGTCTTCACATTAGCGGAAGTCTATTTCTTTCAAATAATTATAAAAAAGGTCATTAATAAAATAAAAATGATATCCTTTGAAAGCTTTCGGAATATACAAAATATATGAGAGAAAAAAAATGTTCATATTTTTTCGTATTCATATATGACCACCACAAATATGATTTCTTCGATTTCACAATCTCTGTTCCGCGTTCCAATGCCGGTAAAATTGCAAGTAAGCAAATTGGTATACATTTGGGTTTATAAAAATACTTTTGAAGATCATTTTATACTCTTGGTAACTGAATAAATTTGATATGATGTATGTTATGAATAAATGATAAGTTATACTTCCAATTTCGATTTAAGCAGCAGGGCACATTTCTACTCGGTACCGATGACGTAATCTGTGACCTTTTCACACCATAACAAAATGTCGTTGTGAAGGCGGCAAGTTTCATCACCACGGTTAATTTTTATAAAATTTAAATTGCTGATATCTCAGCTCTTGCAGTAAAGAAAAAGTGGTTCTATATCACAATTTAAATCTTAGGGCACGAACATTTTAAAATAAAAAGGCATGCTTTCATCACTAATTTGCACGATTCGGTGGTTTTGTGTCCCTAATTCCGCTAGCTATAAGCAAGATATGTTCACGAACGGAGTTGAACCACCTAGTCTCTCTCTCTCTCTCTCTCTCTCTCTCTCTCTCTCTCTCCCTCTCTCTCTCTCTTTCTCTCTCTCTCACTCTCTCTCTCTCTCTCTCTCTCTCTCTCTCTCTCTATATATATATATATATATATATATATATATATGTATATATATATATATATATATATATATATATATATATATCTTTGTTTACTACATTTTGATATTGTTAGCCTTGAGACACCATTCCAATGTTCTTTTTTTTTATTTTACAGGTCCTGTTTAATTTATCTTTTTGTCTTAAGACAATTCAGGTATCTTGTACGCTCTAATACCAACCCGTACCGGATTGTAATATCGGTATGGATGATGGGAAAAGTGTTAAAATTGATGACAACATTGATAATATTGGTACTGACATGGCAACAGTGGTGATATTGGTATTGATTACGGTAACACTGTTGATATTGGTATTGATGATGTTGGTACTGATGGTGGAAACAGTGTTGATATTGCTATTGATGGAGGCAACAGTGTTCATGTTGGTATTGATGGCAACAGTGTTGATGTTGGTATTGATTATGACAAGTTAATCGATTTATTGATTATCGATTTCGATGGAAATAAAAAAAAAGATATAGATAATAATGAATACAACAGTATTGCTATTGACATTGAGTATTGAATTCTGGTGTAACTATAGATAGTAGTGTCGGTGCCATTAAGCGTACCATTAATGAAAGGGTATAATTGATTGATACTTACTTTCTGTTAGTCACACATGGATAGGAGAAAGAAACAACAAATATTACACGTTTCAGTAAATATAATTAAAGTATTTTACTTTGTATCAATTGTATAAAATCACAGAACTTGATCTTTTATGTAGCGCAACATACACTAAATTCGTTCAAAGCGTTTTACGATGATTCCTCACTCATCAGCTTAACTGAAAAAGTAGGACGAGACATGATGCCAGGTAGCATATATAACAACAACTTTCAGACACAGACAAATCTGGTAGGCTCATTTTACGCCTGATTTGGGTGAGAGAATGTGAGTAAAGATTTTTGTTTACCAAAGACCAAAATATGCGCTGAACGAGACTCGAACCTCTGGCCTTCTGACCCTAAAACGAATGTCATACCACAAGACCACATAACCCCACATATCGTATTAATTACACGTTTAATTGGTTTAAACCCGTTTAGTAGAGTCACCGCCCAGTGAAAAAAAAACTCGTCGCGTTTCACTTTCGTGTAAAAGTTTAGTTTTCTTCACAGTTGGTTAGCTTTATATCTTAGACAATTTCTGGTCGATTGGAATTTTGATTTGACCGCTTGAAGGTCATCCAGAGATCAGGAAAGTTTTAAGTGCAGTCAAGTACTTTAACATTCAATAAATTGTAAACTATTGACATTTTAAAACATCTACAAGAACAAAAATACATTCATTTCTAATAAACATTCTCCATATATAGTTTTGGAGAAATCGCTCTCAACAAGTTCGAGTTATTGCCCTTTGATCTGAATATTTGATGAATAAAGAGATCTATCTTTTTAAAGTAACTTGTTAAACATGATTTATTGTATACAACTCAAAGAATAAGATTTGCTTATTATGATGTTAGCGATAAGCGTGTTAAGTTAAAGGTAAATTTAACAATTTTTGATTGATTCATTAAGATGCTGGTCATGTTCCTGTGGGGGGGGGGGGCGGAATAGAAATGGAGGTGTTTCACCTCCAGGCAAAAGTTTTTTAGATGATTTTTTCATGATTATTAAGTGTAATATATTTGAAAAATAATTTATCAATTAGAATTTAATTTCGGCAAATTGAAGGTCATCCAGAAGGCACTCAAGTTCGAATTGCTGTGAATTACATTAAACAAGTAATTACTCGTTAACTACTTATTTTTCAAAACAGCTTAAAGAACAGAAAAACGTTTATTTCTGTTCAACAATTTTAACACAAAGTTTCGTGAAGATTCATCTCAATTTTACTAGTTATGGCCCGTTATTTGAGTGTAGATGACAAAATATATTCTTTATAAAATAACTTGTGAATTACGTTTCCTTTTATACTACTTAAAGAATAGAGCTTGCTTTTAGGATATTAGTTTCAAGCATGTACAGATTTAAGCAAATACATCAATGTCTGATTGAGTTATTCCCACTTAATTATGAAGTTATGTTCTAGTAAAAATATCCCTCCAGTCGTTAAACATTCTTGCAAAATTTTATTTTTCTGCATAATTGCTAATTTCTTTGAGAACATTTTGGTGAATTAGAATTAAATTCACATGACCATCCCATCTTCTCCAATATTCCTTAAGTGTTTTCCCTTACGGAAGTAGAGCCACCTACTCTCTCTCTCTCTCTCTCTCTCTCTCTCTCTCTCTCTCTCTCTCTCTCTCTCTCTCTCTCTCTCTCTATATATATATATATATATATATATATATATATCCATCTATTTTTATCAATCTATCTATCTATCTATCTATTAATTTATTCATCTATTTATCTCTATCTGTCTTTGCTTACCATAATTTGATATTGTGAGCCGCGAGACACATATCTAAGTTTTCATTTTATTGTACAGGACCTAACTGTCTTTTTTCAAATTGTAAAAATTGTATACTCTAAAACCTAGAGCCTTACGGATAACAATATTGGTAAAGATTATGTAAAATGTGTTGATATTGATGCAACTGTGATAAAAATCAATATTGATATTGACGGCAAATGGATCGATATTGGCATTGATTATGGCAACACTGTTGGTTTTGTATTGATGATGGCAACAGTGATAATACTGATAGCAACTGCAATGATATTGGCATTGCTCATGACAATAGTGTTGATCTTTGTATTGATGGTGGCAACAGTGTTGATATTGGTTTTAAAAACGACAACAGTATTAATATGTGTATTGATGGCGGCAACAGTATTGATATATTGGTAAAAATGGTGGCAACAGTGTATTTATTGAGAATTGCATACTTTTATTCGGACATGGATACGAGAAGAAGAAAAAAAGATACCAGTATATCTTTCAGTTAATATAGGTAAAGTTTTTTTCTATGTCTCAATTGCACGAAAACATAAAAACTTGATCTTTTAAATAACGCAATATACAAAAACGTGCTTAAAGAGCTTTACAATGTGTCCCTGTCATCAGGTTTACTTAACAAGTAGGATGAGACATGACGCCAGTTAGGGGATATTACAATACTTTCAGACATAGGCTATGAAGTCATCTTACCCCTATGTTAGGTGAGAGAATGTGATTAATTATACTTTCCCAAGAAGTCCTATTTGATTTGTCTTATGACAATTCATGTGTCTTCTACACTCTAAAACCAACCCTTACCGGGTAGCAATATTGGTAAAGATGATGGCAAAAGTGTTGAAATTGAAGACAACAGTGTTTGTATTGGTATTGAATATGGCAACAATGTTGATATTTGTAAAGATGACGATAACATTGATGATATTGGTATTGAATGAGTCCATAGTGTTTATGCTGTTATTGATTGTGGCACTTGTGGTGATATTGGTATTGGTGCTGACAAAGGTGATGATAATGGTATTGATTACGGTAACATTGATGATGTTGGTCTTGATGATGCACGAGTGTTGATATTGGTATTGATGGTGGCAACAATGTTGAATTTCATGTTAAGATCGGTTTGTATGGAAAGAAAACAATGGATATAAAAAATAATAAATACAACATTTTTGCTATTGATATTGGGTAAAGAATACTGGGGTAATTATAGATAGTAGTGCCTGTGCAAGACTATAATTGATTGAAACTCACCAACTGTTAATCACACGTGGGTAGGAGAAAAAAAAGAACAAAGATTAGATCTTTTAATAGATATAGTTAATGTATTTTCTTTGTATCAATTGTGGAGAAGCACAAAAACTTGATATTTTCTATAGCGAAATATAAACTAAACGTTTTAAAAGTGCTTTATAAGGTTTCCCAGTCATCAGCTCAACTAAACGAGTGGACGAGACATGACGCCAGTTAGGGGTTATTACAATATTTTTGGATACAGACAAATCTGTAAAGGTCAAGATACTCAATTCACACCTGACGTGTGTGAAATAATTTGAGTATAGATTTTTCCTGAAGGACTCAACTATGCGCTGAAAGAGTATGGAACCTATGACCCTCCGATCCGAATACGAAAGTCATACAACAAGACCACATAACCCTACAAATTGTAATAATTACACGTTTATTTGTTTTAAACCCGTTCTATTAAATCAAATTCACATGATCATCCCACCTTCTCCAATATGCCTTAGATGTGTTCACTCACGGATGTCGAGCCACTTACTCTCTCTCTCTCTCTCTCTCTCTCTCTCTCTCTCTCTCTCTATCTATCTATCTATCTATCTATCTATCTTTCCGACTCGTTCGCTCTCTGTCTCTTTCTCTCTTCTCTATCTTCTATCTTTCCGACTCTCTCTCTGCTCTTCCTCTCTCTCTCTCTCTCTTCTCTCTCTCTTTCTCTCTTCTCTCTCTCTCTCTCTCTCTCTCTTCTAATATATATATATATTATATATATATATATATATATATATATATATCTGTCTGTCTATTGATAGGAGAGTGAAGCAAAAACCCAGTAAAGCTTTCAGTGAATATAGGTAAAGTATTTTTCGTTGTATCCGTTCCACAAAAACACAAAACTTGAACTTTTTAATACACCAAACGTGCTTAAAGCGTTTTACAAGATGACCCCGTGACCAGCTTTACTTAACAAGTAGGATGAGACCTGATACCAATTAGGGACTATTACAATATTTTCAGCAACGGACTACAAGGTCATTTTACATCTAAGTTCGATGAGATAATGGGAGTAAAGTTTATTTCCAAGGAGTCTTATTCAATTATTCTTTTTTGTCTCATGACAACTCAGGTATTTTCTACCCTCTAAAACCCAACCAGTACCCGACAGCAATAATGTTGGTACTGATGATGGCAAAAGTGATGACAACTTGGATCAATATTAGTGTTGATGTTGATATTGAGTGTGGCAACAGTGATGATATAGGTATTGGTGGTGACAACGGTGATGTTGGTATTGATTACGATATCATTGATGATGTTGGTATTGATGGTGGTAACAGTATTGATATTTGTATTGATGGTGGCAACAGTGTTGGTGCTTGTATTGATTATGGCAAGTGCTAATGTCGGTTTCGTTGGAAAGAAAATAATAGATATAGATAATAATAAATACAACAGTATTGCTATTGATATTGAGTATTGAATTCTGAAGTAACTATAGATAGTTGTATCGGTTTCATTAAGCGTACTATAAATAAAAGACTATAATTGATTAATACTTACTTTCTATTAGTAGGACAGGGAAAGGAGAAAGAAACAAAAAGATTAAGCTTTCATTTAATATAGTTTAAGTATTTTTCTTTGTATCAATTGTATGGAAACAAAAAAAAGTGATATTTTGTATAGCGGAATTTAGACTAAACGTTTTTAAGCGCTTTTTAGGCGTCCCCAGTCATCAGCTCAACTAAACGAGTAGGACGAGACAAGACGCCAGTAATGATACTGATAGCAACAGTGATGAAATTGGAATTACCCATGACAGAGTTTTGATATTGGTATCGATGGTGGCAACAGTGCTGATAATGGTTTTAATGACGTAGCAGTGTTAATTGTAACGTCTCTGGGTTAGACCTCGTTAAATCAATTTATTAATTATCAATTATATGGTAATTTTTTTACACATACATAATACGATCATCTAGGAAGGAGTTCTTTCAGTAACTAAACTAACACAAAACAATCGTCTTACGACGTTTCTAAGCAACAAAAATTGCTAATACGTTCACGCAGTCAACATTTACAATGGCATGCAAAAATTCACAACACAAAATGCGTACCTCTAGAAAGAACCCTAGCATAATTACACACAGCCGTACAACTGCATTCGCACAAATCCAAACAACTCCAATATATTACAATGCTTGTTACATTACTCCCCAACTAAGGGATTGGTTAAACAATGCCATAAACTTAACTTTAACTGAAATGTAAAAATAATTCTGTATCGATAATATATTCATTACAATTATAATCAAATCAATTCTTTCTAAAATTAACATTGTCTTTGAAAGTTTATAGAATATTCTTAACAATTGTAACAATAACTTTAATTCCCAAGTACACAATTTAAAAGTCGGCGCCAACACTGTCATGGTCATTTACACAATCGATTTTGTTTTTGTACGTTTGTAGAGATAGGCACCATCTCATCACTCTGACATTTTAAAAATTTGTCCAGTTCATATATATTAGCGCTTGATGGTATGTCCTCACTGTAAATTATTTCCCCATAAAATATGTGACCCATCGTCTCAAAACGGTGTGATGTCGGAACAAACCAAATGCTTAAAAACGGAATTTAGTGTTAAAGTGTTCAAAAATATAAATTGTTGGAATTAGCACCCTAAAATATGGTATCCATTCTCCTTAATAAAATATACCAACTCAACACAAGTCTGATATTTCTGGCTATCAATTCAATTTTCAACATCTTAACCATCCCGACTTGATACGGTTTTTAGGCAAAGTGTCACATACAAGGAACATTTATTAATTGCCCAATCGATGGCAAGACACTCTTTCTCTGTGACAGAATACTTCGGTTCACGGGTCAAAAGTTTTCTGCTTGCAAATGCTATTGGATGTAATTTATCATTTACCAACTGGCCTGTCACGCTGCCCAGAGCCTTATCTGGTGCTCAATACAAATTCGTTATTAAAATTTGGTAAGTGCAAAATCGGTCTAGAGACCAAATGCGGCTTAAGGCAAGTATAGGCTCTTTCAGAAACCTCTCCCCGTTCCACCTTGGTCGGATGTCCTTTCCGTAAGGGGTCTGATTAAGGTGCAGATACCGCTGCAAAATTGGATACGAAGTCGAGGTAATAACCAACGAGTTCTAAGGAAGATTTAACTTTTTTTTGGTTCTTGGTCAAGGAGCATTTTTTATTTTATCAATATGTCTTCACGCAAACCTATTGTACCTTTGTTTAAACTATGACCTATGAAGTCTAACTCAGCTGTTCCCATTAAACATTTTGATGGTCGTGCGGTCAGATTCGGTTCCTCCATACGGTTCAATAGCTCGTCAATAATCCTCACGTGGTCATCGAACGTTTCAGTGTGCTCGAGAATGTCGTCAATGTAGACCGACACGTCTTTCATTCGTCAATCAGCATCTTTACGGCACGATTCAATGTGGCACCGAAATTCATCATTCCAAATGGCTTACGCAGGAATTCGTAATGCTGACCCATGGAAACGAATTTTGTATTTTGCACGTCACAATCACGGACACGAATTTGCCAGAAACTTTTACTGAAGTCAAAACGGCTAGAATTATTGTCCATCGAAAGTGTTTGGAAAATTTATTTTGGCGACAGTGCTGAATGTGGATCAAACTCGGTGATTGCGTTGAGCTTCCTGTAATCGCCACAAAGACGATTCGACTCGTCCTTCTTCTTTACGACAACGACTGGTCAGGCATAAAGTAATTCGCTCTTTCTTATTATACCCTGTCGTTCCATGAGCTGCAATTCCTCTCGTAACGATTCACGTAGAGAAAACGGTACTGCATATGGAATGATACAAACTAGCGTAATAAAATAAAGGCTGAGCTTATGCTTGGACATGTTACAACATCCGGGCAGGTCGCTGAAAACACGTTGGTGATTTGAAACGATACGCTTCAGTTGATGTTTTTGTTCAGACGAAAGCTGGACTCTGAACAACACGTCTTCAGTAGTTTCATGCCGTTCAAAGATTGGTAAGATTTCCCGAAGTGGTGGTTATAATGTCGTCAGGTTCGTTATCCTGCACCACCGCCTACGCTACGTGTTGAGGCGATAATGACAGATGCCGATCGATCTCGTTTTATTGCACGACACCGATTGTCGATGCGTATCCATCTAGTTATTGTACGACACCGATTGTCGATGCAGATCCACCTCGTTATTGTACAACACCGATTGTCGATGCGTATTCATCTCGTTATTGCACGACACCGATTGTCGATGCGTTCCCATCTCGTTATTGCACGACACCGATTGTCGATGCAGATCCACCTCGTTATTGCACGAAAAACTCTCCTCTCGCTCTCTGATTGGATTGTGACCACATGACATAATTAAGAACAAACTGATTCCTTGTTGAAGATAGAGAAGAGTTTTTATTTTTCATTGATATGTTTTTCCCTTTACTTAGTTATAAAGGCTATTTGATATTCTTTCATGAAATCAGTTCACTGAAACTTAAAATGGGCAGAATTTAACCATACTATGAGTCACAAAATACGTCATGTTGAGTAGAAAAAAAAAACTGAAGATGAAGTTCTCATGTAGTTTCTTATGCAGACAAAAGGTCGAATGACAATATTCCACCAAAATCTAATTTTAGCAAACTGGTTCAAAATTCATCATTTTTAGTGTCGCTCCCCCCTTAAGCACAAAGCTTTTACACCGCCACTGAAGAAAGCTATCTTAACGCCAATCATCAACCAAAACAAAGTATTGTTAATCTTTACGATTAGTTTCTTATTTCCTTCACGAATAGTATTTTCACGACGACGCTTTCGCAGCCATTGTCACTCAGAACATCGACTTCCTGCTTTCCGATGATTCGTCTCATCACAGGTAATCTCTGGTTCTCCGCCCGACCATATCCACTGCAAGATCCACAGCTAGTCACAGGCACACTGACGTGAATACTACCGTCCTTGACTGCGGTTTTATTTTGTTAATTTTGTCCAGTGATGCTGTCGTGTTTATATTTGCTTCTTCCGGATGTGCCACAACTGTCGCAGCTGCTCTTTTATGCGACCATTGTTTCGGCACGTCGTTCTTATGTTTATGTTTTTTTATATTTTATTTTCCCCTATTACAATCGCGGGCTCTGTTAGAGAGGTAATGTCATTTCCGGCACAAAGAACTTTTAACATTAACGCTTCTTCCTTCCGTCTTCTCATTTGCCTTTTTATACGACGTTTTTTTTCAAATTGCAACGGCCTCCTTCTATCAACAAGGAACGCTTCCGATTCTTCAGCTACATTGTCTATGGTTTTAGTTTTCTTTTCTGTAAGATATGTAGCTAGATCCTTGGGACAGACACCCATAAACTGCTCTTTGATGAACAGGTCTCTCAAACTGTCGTGATCTTTCTCCAGATAAGTTTTCAGTCGCGTGATGAACATAAATGCATTTTCTACGTCCTGCGGTATGCCTTGGCGAACACTGCTATTGGTATAAGTTTTCTGTCAAGGTATATCTCCTATGTAGCGCTTCCTTGACGGCATCGTAATCTTGTACATCTGCCGTTAATAATTTACTGTAGCAGTTCAACGTACGACCTGACAATATCGCTGATAGCCAAGACGATCTATGACATTGACTAGTATCCGCGAACCGCTCAAAACGAAGTAACCAACTATCTAGATCATCTTTGCCGTCTACGAATCGTGGAATGTGTGGTAGTTTAGATAACGGTGGATCTATCATGTTGACAGATAAAGAAGAGGATGAAAGTCTACCATTTCCAATTCATGCTGCATTATATCTTTCTATTTCTCTGCTTCTATCTCTGCGTGTTCAAGTTCAAGCTTCTCTCTCTCTCTCTCTCTCTCTCTCTCTCTCTCTCTCTCTCTCTCTCTCTCTCTCTCTCTGTCTCCATTTTTTACTTTGCTTCTTGTTCTAGCTTCAACCTTTCCATTTTGATTCGTCTTTCTTCAGTTGAACATTCTCTTATATATGCTTTCCTCTCCTCCGCCGATAATTCCATCACGTCTGCCTCCTTTCCATACCTCGCAAATGATTCTGACATCTCGATATTAAATTTCAATTACAATACGAATCACAATTTTAATAAATATAACTCACCTTTTTAAAGGTTACGAATATTTTAGTTATATAATCTTTGGACAAGCGCCCAAATGTAAAGACTCTGGGTCAGACTTCGTTAATCCAATTTATTAATTATCAATTATATACTAAATTTAAAACAAATATTTAATACGATCATCTAGGACGGAGTTCTCTCAGTAACTAAACTAACACTAAACAATCGTTTTAAGATGGTTCTAAGTCACAAAAACTGCTAATATGTTAACACAGTCAACATTCACAATCGCATGCAAAACATAAAAAACAATACATTTAACACTGATATTCGTATTGATGGCTGCAACGGTGTTGATATTGGTATTGGTGGTGGCAACAGTGTCGATATTGTTATGATGGTGGAAACAGTGTTGAGGCTGATTTTACTTATGGCAAGTGTTAATATGAATCTGTTTCCATGGAACAATAATAATAGATAAAGATAACAATAAATACAACAGTATTGATATTGATATTGGGTACTGAATTCTGGGGTAAATATAGACAGTAGTGTAGGTTCCATTAAGCGAACCATAAATGAAAGACAGTAATTGATTGATACTTACCGACTGTTAATCACATATAGATAAGAGAAAAAAAAACAACAAAGATTAGACCTTTCAATAAGTATAGTTTAAGTATTTTAGTTGTATCAATTGTATAGAAAAACAATAACTTGATATTTTGTACAGGGGAATATACTCTTAACGCTCTTAAAACGCTTTATAAGGTGTCCCCAGTCATCAGCTCAACTCAAATTGTATGACGAGACATGACGCCAGTTAGGGGTTATTACAATATTTTCGCATACAGATAAATACATGTTAACGTCTAGGTACTCAAGTTACGGATGACATGTATGAGATAATTTGTGTTAATATTTTCCCCAAGGACTCAACTATATGCTGAACGAGACTTTAACCCAGGATCTTCCGGTCCAAAAGCGAATGTCATACAACAATATCACAAAACGCACAAATCGTATTAATTGCTTTTAAAACCGTTATGTATCTTATTTCATTTAATGAAATTAAAATGTTCATCCCATCTTCTCCAATATTCTTTAGGTGTGTTCACTAACGGAAATTGATAAACTACCCTCACTCTCTTTTCTCTCTTTCTCTCTCTCTCTATCTCTCTCTCTCTCTCTCTCTCTCTCTCTCTAATATAATATATATATATTATAATATAATTTATTATATATATATATAATATATATATTATATATGTATATATATATATATATTTATATATATATATATATATAATAGATATATACGTCCATCGATCTTTCTATTTATCTCTTTCTCTTCTCTTTCTTTGATTACTTTATTTTGAGATTGTGAGCTGTGAGACATTGTTCTAAGGTTTTTTTTCTTTTTATTCACATGCCCTGTTAAATTTGTCTTTTTTGTTATATGACAATGCAGTATACCGGTATCTTGTACGCTCTAACACCAACAGGTACCGGAGAGCAATATTTGTAATGATGTTGGCAAAGGTGTTGACATAGATGACACATGTGATGATATTGGTATTGAATATGACAACAACAAAAATTGTCATATCACGATTGTCATATCACAAGACCACATAACCCCACAATTCGCATTAATTACACGTGTAATTCTTTTAAACCCGTTGAGTTCCTCATTCTAGTAAATCAAATTCACATGATCATCACTTGTTCTCCAATAATCTTTATTTGTCTTCACTTACCAAAGTCAAGCCACCTACTCTCTCTCTCTCTCTCTCTCTCTCTCTCTCTCTCTCTCTCTCTCTCTCTCTCTCTCTACCTATCTATATATATACCTATCCGTCTATCAATCTATCCATCTATCTCTCTATCTATCTTATATATCTATCTTACTCTCTATATACATATCTATGTATCTTTATACAGTAATTGATTACTACTTACCGCCTGTTAATCACACGTGGATAAGAAAAATAAACAACAAAGATTAGACCTTTAAATGAATATAGTTTAGGTATTTTATTTGTATCAATTGTGTATAAACAAAAAAACTTGATATTTTGTATAGCGGAATATACACTAAACCCTCTTAAAGCACTTTATAAGGTGTCCCCAGGCATCAGCTCAACTAAAAGTGTAGGACGAGACATGACGCCATTTAGGTGTTATTACAATATTTTCGCATGCAAATACATTTTAACGTCCAGGTACTCAATTGACGGTAGATTGAGACATCGATCCTTGTTAAATTTGTCATTTGTTCATATGACAATTCAGGAATACCGGTATCTTGTACGCTCTAACACCAATCGGTACCGGATAGCAATACTGGTAATGATGTTGAAATTGATGATATTGGTATTGAATATGACAAAAAACAGCGATTGTCATAACACAATACAATATAACCCCACAATCGTATTAATTACACTTATAATTTTTAAAACAGGTTGCATTTCGCATTCTAATATATTAAATTCACATCCCATATTCTCCAATATTCCTTCTTGTGTTCATTTACCAAAGTCAAGCCACCTCCTCTCTCTCTCTCTCTCTCTCTCTCTCTCTCTCTCTCTCTCTCTCTCTCTCTCTCTCTCTCTCTCTCTCTCTCTCTCTCTCCTCTTTTTTTCACTCTCTCTCTCTATCTCTATAAATTTATATATCAATCTATTTATCTATATATATATATATATATATATATATATATATATAATATATAAAAATATATATATATATATATATATATATCTGTTCTTTCTATTAATTATCTACTGTCTATCTATATTCATAGATCTCTCCTCTCTCTCTATATATATATAATATATATATATATATATTATATATATATATATATAATACATATATATATATATATATAATATATATATATATATATATATATATATATATATATATTTCAATTTGTCTGTGCTTACCACAAATTGATATTTTTGACTGTGTGACACATATCCAAGTTTTCATTTTATTGTACAGGCCATATTTGTCTTTTTCTATTATGGCAAAGCAGTTATCTCGTATCTTCTAAAACTAACGCGTGACGGATAGCAATATTGGTAATGATAATGGCAAAAGTGTTGATATTGATGTCAAGAGTGATTATATTGATATTGATATTGACAGCGCAACAGGTCGATATTGGTATTGATGATGGCAACATTGTTGATATTTCTATTGATGATGGCAACAGTGACGATACTGATAGCAACAGTGATGATATTTGTTTTGCTCATGACAAGAGTGTTGATATTGATATTGATCACTAAGTAAAAATGGCTTCGGTCAATCACAACGCCTTTACGCTGCCACTGAAAAAAGATGTATTGAAGTCAATCACTGCTTTATAAACCAAAACAAAAGTATTGTCGATCTTTACGATTAGTTTCTTATTTCCCGTGAGTTGCTCATCCTTCGCGAATATTCTTTTCACGAGGACTCCTTCTGAGCCTGTGTCTAACAGAACATCGACTTCCTGCTTTCCGATGATTCCTCTCAACACAGGTAATCTCTGGTACTCCGCCCGACTATATCCACTGCAAGATCCACAGCTAGTCACAGGCACACTAACGTTAATAATACCGTCCTTAAATTCTTTATCAATCTTGGCAAGATCGACCCATCTCTCTAGATACGTTTTCAGTCGCGTGACGAACATAGATGCATTTTATCAATCATCAAGTATGTCTTGGCAAAACTGATCTCGGTATCTGTCTTCTGTCAAGGTATATCTGGTCATATGTATCGTTTCCTTGACGGTATCGTAATCTTATGCATCTGCCGTTGATAATCGACTGTAACAGTCCAACGAACGACCTGACTATAACGTTGATAGATATATGGGCCAGGAGCTCATATACTATTGATTAGTATCCGCGAACCGCTCAAAACGAAGTAACCAACTATCCAGATCATCCTTGTCATCTGCAGATGGTGGAATTTGTGATAGTTTACATATGGTCGTACTATCATGTTGACAGATGAATAAGAGGAGAAAAGTCTACCATTTCCAATTCATGCTGCATTCTATCTTCGATTCGTTTTTCTTCAGTTAATCGTTCCCTTATATATGCTTACCTCTCCTCAGTGGATAGTTCTATCACGTCTGCCTCCTTTCCATACCTCGCAAATGATTCTGACACCTCGATATCAAATTTTATTTACATTACGAATCGCAATTTTAAAAAAATATAGCTCACCCTTTTAAAGGTTACGAACATTTTAGTTATCCAATCTTTGGACAAGCCCCCAAATAAAAATACTCTGGGTCAGACTTCGTTAATTCAATTTATTAATTATCAATTATATACTAAATTTAAAACAAATATATTTTTCGATCATCTAGGACTGAGTTCTCTCAGTAACTAAACCAGCACAAAACTATCGTCTTACGATGTTTCTAAGTCACAAAAAGTGCTAATGTGTTCACACAGTTAACATTCACACTCGCATGCAAAACATGCACAACACAAAATGCGTACCTCTGGAAAGAACTCTAACATAATTACACACACCTGAAAAAACTACATTCGTACAAATACAAACAACTCTAATATCATACAATACATGTTACATTAATATTCGTATTGATGGCGGCAACAGTGTTGCTATTGGTATTGATGGTGGCAACAGTGCGATTATTGAGAATATCATTCAATTAGTCACACATGGAAAGGAGAAGAAGAAAAAACAAAACAACAGTAACCATTTCAGTGAATATAGGTAGAGTATTTATCGATTGAAAAAAAATCCCACAAAAACTAGATCTTTTGAATAGTTTAATATACACGCAACGTGTTTAAAGGGCTTTACAAGGTGTCTCGTGTCATCAGCTTCACTAAACAAGTAGGATGAGACATGACCCCAGTTAGGTGACATCACAATATTTTCAGACACGGACTAAAAACTCAGTTTACACCCATGTACGGTGAGAGAATGTTAGTAAAGTTTCTTTCTCATGGAGTCCTATTTAATTTGTGTTTTTTTTGTCTTATGAAATTCAGGTATCTACTATCCTCTAAAACCAATCCTTACCGGATACAAATATTGGTACTGATGATGGCAAAAGTGTTAAAATTGATGACAACAGTGTTGATATTGGTATTGAATGAGACAATAATCTTGATCTCCGTATTGTTTGTGGCAACGGTGGTGATATTGGTATGGATTACGGTAACATTGATGATGTCATGAGTGTTGATATTGGTATTGATGGTGGCAACTGTATCGATATTGGTATGATGGTGGCAACAATGTGGATGCTAGTATTGCTTATGGCCAGTGTTAATTTCGGTTTTCATGGAAGCAAAATAATAGATATAGAGAACAATAATACAACAGTATTGATATGGATATTGGTATTGAATTCTGGGGTAAATATAGACAGTAGTGTCGGTGCCATTAAGCGTACCATAACTGAAAGAGAGTAATTGATTCATACTTACCGCCTGTTAATCACACATGGATAAGAGAAAAAAACATCAATGATTAGACCTTTAAAAGTATTGTTTAAGTATTTTATATATCAATTGTATAGAAACACAATAACTTGATATTTTGTATAGCGGAATATACATTAAACGTGCTTAAAGCGCTTTATAAGGAGTCCCCAGTCATCAGCTCAACTAAAAGTGTAGGACGAGACATGACGCCTGATAGGTATTATTACAATATTTTCGCATACAAACAAATACATGTTAACGTCCAGGTTCTCAATTAACGGATGACTTGAATGAGATAAGTTGAGTAAATATTTTTTTACCAAGGACTCAACTTTTTGCGGAACGAGGCTGGAACCCAGGACATTCCGATCCGAAAGCCTTTGCCATAACACAAGACCACATAACGCACAAATCGTATTAATTGCACGTTTAATTGTCTTAAAAACGTTGTGTGAATTATTTCATATAATGAAATTTTCATCCCATCCTCTCCAATATTGTTTAGGTGTGTTTACTCACCGAAATTGAACCATCTACTGTCTCTATCCCTTTTCTCTCTCTCTCTCTCACTCTCTCTCTCTCTCTCTCTCTCTCTCTCTATCTATCTATCTATCAATATATCAATCTACTTTTCTATTTATCTCTTTCTCTCTTTTATTTTGATATTGTGAGTCGTGTTGTCAAATAATTCTAAGGTTCTTTTTTAGAATTTACTTGCCCTGTTTAATTTGTCTTTTTGTTAGACAAATCAGGCATCTTGTACGCCCTAACACCAACCAGTACACGACAGCAATATTGGTACTGATGTTGACAAAGGTGTTGAAATTGATGACAAAAGTGATGATATTGGTACTGAACATGCCATAAAACGAATGTCATACCACAAGACCACATAACCAACAAATCGTATTAATTACACGTATAATTCTTTTATACCCTTGCGTTCCTCATTCTATTATATTAAATTCACATGCTCATCCAATATTCTCCAATATTCCTTAGTTGTGTTCACTTACAAAAGTCAAGCCACCTACATTATATATATATATATATATATATATATATATATATATATATATATATATATATTATATATATATATATATATATATATATATATATATAAGATATCTGTCTATGCTTACCACAATTTGATATTGTAGGCCGTGAGTCACATATCTCAGTTTTCATTTTATTGTACAGGCTCTATTTATCTTTTTCAATTATGGCAATGCAGTTATCTTGTATCCTCTAAAACTTATACGTGACGGATATCAATATAAGTAATGATAAAGGGAAAAGTGTTTATATTGATGGCAACAGTGATGATATTGAAATTGATATTGACTGCAAGAGGGTCGATATTGCGATTGATGATGGCAACAGTGTTGGTATTTGTATTGATGATGGCAATAGTGATGATACTGATAGCAACAGTGATGATATTGGTATTGCTTATGACAAAAGTCTTGATATTGATATTGGTATCGAACTAAAAAAATGGCTTCCGTTAAGTACAAAGCTTTTACGCTGCCACTGAAGATAGGTGTTTTAAAGTCAATCAATGCTTCATCAACCAAAACAAAAGTATTGTCGATCTTTACGATTAGTTTATTATTTCCCGTGAGTTGCTCGTCCTTCACGAATATTCTTTTCACGACGACTCCTTCGCAGTCAGTGTCTCTCAGAACATCGACGACTTCCTGCTTTCCGATGATTCCTCTCATCACAGGTAATCTCTGGTTCTCCGCCCGACTATATCCACTGCAAGATCCACAGCTCGTCAGAGGCACACTGAAGTGAATACTACGGTCCTTAACTTCGGTTTTTATGCGCATTTTGTCCAATGAGGCTGTCGTATTTATGTTTCTTTCGTCCAGATGTGCCACAACTGTCGCAACTGCTCTTCTATGCGACAATTGTTTCGGCACGTCGTTCTTACATTGATGGTTTGTTAAATTGTATTTTCCCCTATTACAATCACGGGCTCTGATGGAGGGGGAATGTCATCTCCAGCACAAAGAACTATTAACATTAACGCTTCTTCCTTCCCTCTTATCGTTTGCCTTTTTATAGGACTGTTTTTTTAAAACTGCAAATGCCTCCTTCTAGCAACAAGAAACGCTTCCGATATTTCAGCTACATTGTCTAGGGTTTTAGTTTTCTTTTCTCTAAGATATGTAACTAGATGCTTGGGACAGACACCAATGAACGGCTCTTTGATGAACAGATCTCTCATACTGTCGTAAACTTTCTCAATCATAGCTAGGTCGGCCAATCTCTCCAGATACGTTGTCAGTCGCGTGATGAACATAGATGCATTGTCTCCGTCCTCCGATATGCCTTGGCGAAACTGCTCTCGGTATCCGTCTTCTGTCAAGGTATATCTCATATGTAGCGTTTCCTTGACGGTATCGTAATCTTGTGCATCTGCCGTTGATAGTTGACTGTAACAGTCCAACGTACGACCTGACAATATCGCTGATATATATATGGGCCAAGAAGATTGATGCTATTGATTACTCAAAACGAAGTAACCAACTATCTAGATCATCTTTGCCGTCTAAGGATGGTCGAATTTGTGGTAGTTTTGATATCGGTTGTATGAACATGTTGGCAGATGAGGAATAGCAGAAAAGTCTACCATTTCCAATTCATGCTACATTCTATCTTTCTCTTTCTCTGCTTCTATCTTTGCGTGTTCTAGTTCAAACTTCAATCTCTCTGTCTCCATTTTCATCTTTGCTTCTTGCTCTTTCTTCAACTTTTCCATTTCGACTCGTCTCTTTTCAGTTGATCGTTCTCTTTTATGTGATTTCCTCTCCTCCGCCGATAATTCAATCACGTCTGCCTCCTTTCCATACCTCGCCAATGATTCTGACATCTCGATATCAAATTTTAATTACAATACAAATCACAATTTTAATAAATATAACTCACCTTTTTAAAGATTAAGAATATTTTATTCATCCAATTCTTGGACAAGCCCCCAAATGTAAAGACTCTGGGTCAGACTTCGTTTACTCAATTTATTAATTATCAATTATATACTAGATTTAAAACAAGTATATAATACGATCATATAGGACGGAGTTGAGTCTCTCAGTAACGAAACTAACACAAAACAGTCGTCTCACGATGTTTCTAAGTGACAAAAAGTGATCCTATTTTCACACAGTCAACATTCAGACTCGAATGCTAAACATGCACAACACAAAATGAGTACCTCTGGAAAGAACCCTAAAACAATTAAACACAGCCTAACAACTACATTTGCACAAATCCAAACAACTCTAATATATTACAATACATGTTACACTAATATTTGTATTGATGGCGGCAACAGTGTTGATATTGGTATGATGGTTGCAAAAGTGTTGATGCTGGTATTACTTATGACAAGCGTTAATATCAATTTGTTTCCATGGAACCAAAATAATAGATATAGATAACAATAAATACAACAGTATCGATATTATTATTGGGTATTGAATTCTAGGGTAAATATAGACTGTAGTGTCGTTTCCATTAAGCGTAACATAACTGAAGGACAGTAATTGATTGATACTTACCGCCTGTTAATCACACATGGATAAGAGAAAAAAGACAACAAATGTTAGACCTTTCAATAAATATAATTTAAGTCTTTTATTTTTATCAATTGTATAGAAACACAATAACTTGATAATTTGTATAGCGGAATATACATTAAACTGTTAATCACACATTGATAAGAGAAAAAAAACAACAAAGATTAGACCTTTTAATAAATATATTTTCATTATTTTATTTGTATCAATGTTATAGAAGCACAAAAACTTGATATTTTGTATAGCGGAATATACAATAAACCCTCTTAAAACGCTTTATAAGGTGCCCCTAGTAATCAGCTCAACTAAAAGAGTAGGACGAGACATGACGGCAATTAGGGCTTACTACAATAATTTCGCATACAGACAAATATATGTTAACGACCAGGTACACAATTTTCGGTTGACTTGTATGAGATAATTTGAGTAAAGTTTTTTTTTCCCGAAGGACTCAACTATGTGCTGAACGAGACTTGAACCCAGGACCTTCAGATCCGAAAACGACTGTCATATCGTAAGACGACATAACAGCACAAATTGTATTAATTACACGATTAATTGTTTTAAAACAGTTATGTATCTTATCTCATTTTATGAAATAAAAATGTTCATCTCATCTTCTCCAATATTCTTTAGGTGTTTTCATTAACTCTCTCTCCCTTTTCTCTCTTCTCTCTCTCTCTCTCTCTCTCTCTCTCTCTCTCTCTATCTATCTATCTATCTATCTCTCTATCTATCTATCTATCTATCTATCTATCTATATATATATATATATATATATATATATATCTGTCTATCTATCTATCTATCTATCTATCTATCTATCTATCTATCTATCTATCTATCTATCTATCTATTTATCTATCTATCTATCTATATATTCATCTACATTTCTATTTATTTCTTTCTCTTTTCTCTCTTTAATTACTTTATTTTGATATTGTGAGCCGTGAGACATCGTTCTAAGCTTATTTTTTAATCTATAGGCCCTGTTGAATTTGTCTTTTTGTTATATAACAATTCAGGTATACCGGTATCTTGTACGATCTAACACCAACGGGTACCCGACAGCCAAATTGGTAATGATGTTGCCAAAGGTGTTAAATTTGAAGACAAAATTGATGATGTTTGAATTGAATATGAAAACAACAAACAAAAAAACGATTGTCATACCACAAGATTACATAACCCTAAAATTCGTATTAATTACACTTGTAATTCTTTTAAAACCGTTGAGTTTCTCATTCTATTAAATAAAATTCACATGATCATCCCATGTTCTCCAATATTCCTGAGTTGTGTTCAATTACCAAAGTCAAGCCACCTACTCTCTCTCTCTCTCTCTCTCTCTCTCTCTCTCTCTCTCTCACTCACTCTCTCTCTCCATCTATCTATCTCTCACTCTCTCTCCATATATTCCATCTATCTTTTTATATATCTTGTCATGGTCTCAAGTGAGTAAAGAGCTACTCGACTATGCATAAAGATATATGTAGAATGAGGCCCCAGAATTTACTAGTTACTATAAATGAAAAACAATTAACGATTTGTTTACAATGAAATAAAAATAATGATGAAATTTAATTAAAAGAGATAAACAGTGATCGTGGCAGTTACAAATAGAGATATGAATATTTTACGTAACTTATGATAATATCTCAGGTTCGTAAGTTTACGTTTCCAGGCAGTTGATGGGCTTGGATGATCTATTCCTCTGATAACAGGATTGGACTCGTAAAATTCCACTTCCAGGCAATTGGTAAGAGGTTATAGTGTAGTACAGCGGGCTTGGGTTTGATCCTTGAAGATTATACAATCAAAGTTAAAAGCTCCGGCGTCTTAATGGTGTAGATATAATATCTACAAAGTCCCAAAAGATAAAAATCTTACAATATATATATAGGAATAGAGTGACTGGCCGTCCGGCATAGATTGTGGAGAGAAAGTGAGTGTGGAGTGTTAGACCTATCAGCTTTTATAATAAATGGCTACGTGACAGAATGTAGAACGAAAAGTATTCACTAATTAGAAATTAATTCGAGGGAAGGCTATAAAAGGAAAGACGATCTAATATTAGAAGGTAAAGTTTATCTAAGCCTACCGAAATATAACTGGAGTGAGATGAATTCAGTTCTTAATAAAATAAAATTTAATAAGATAATTGTGAACAACCTTTACTGTGACACCCCCCACCCACGTTTAAAATATACTCTTTAACCATTATGGGAAAGATAGATTTTACAAACGGAAGTAAATTTACTATCATGATACTCTAGCATTAATCCATTGTTATGATTTGTGCTACAATTAAATTATTTATTAACTAGACATGGAAATGTTTATATTAACGTAGGTATATGAATGGGTGACAATAACAATGAAAGATTGTGATTACAAATCATTGTGATGAACAACATGATGGCAATGTGATTACAAATCATTGTGATAAACAATAGTGATGGCAATGAAGCATGATTTAAGTCGATGATATGAAGGTAATTTACTAAATGAAATGAATGAAAATGTAAATGAAATATTGACATTTCAATTATTAATCATAAATGAGTGAAAGTTCATAACAATAATAGATAAAGAGATTTCCCAAATCATGAATGGGTATGGTATATATATCCAAACAATACTCAATGTTACATTAAGTTGGGTCATCATGTTTACAAATAAAATTATCGAAATTGTGCGTTCTGATTTGGCATAGTTTGCGAGGTAACTAACAGTATGCATGGGAGGTTAAGTTATACCCTTCTCACGTGTTTATACTAATCGAGAAAGTAGGTCGGCGTGAATATTTTCACAGCCTGGTATGTGAGAGATACTGAAAGTGTAATTTTGCAAAAATAGACTCCACCTTAGTACTCTACTATTATTTATTTTGTTATTTCTTATGTACGTGAGTGGTTTATGGTCCGTTTCGACCACAAACTCTTTTAGCAGTAGATATCTGCTGAATGTCTTTAAAGCAAAGACGATGGCCAGTCCTTCACGCTCTATTACAGAGTATCGTGATTCTCTGTCCAATAATTTTCTGCTTGCATATAAGCAAGGCATTAGAGTTCCCTCATGTTCGTGTAATAGTACACCTGCGATGCCCTTATCAGACGCGTCAGTTCTTACAACAAATTCTTTTGATATGTCGGGTAATTTAAGAATTGGTTCTGAACAGAGTAATGCCTTTAATTGGTTAAAGCTATTCTGACACACTTCTGTCCAAACAATTTTGTTCGGTGACCCATTCTTTGTCAGATTTGTTAGCGGTGTCGCGATGTGCGCGAAGTTGTAAATGTATTTCCTGTAAAAATTTAGGAGCCCAAGTACTTTGCGTACTTCTTTTTTTGTCTTAGGTGGTTGCAATTGTGCGATTTTTGTTTGTTTTTCTGTCTCGGGTGTCTGTGTCCCATGACCAACGGTATGATCAATCCTGCATTTGAAGCTTCGATATTAGTAAACATAGGTTGCGACACTGTGTCTCTATCAAAATACTTTTTTAGCATATTTGCATGGAATGTCTTTGTTATGTTGTTAATTTTAATCTCGTAATTAACATTAGATTTTACTGCTGTTATTTTGAATGGTCCTTTCCATGTAGCTAAAAGTTTATTCGAGTCATCGGGTAAGAGTATTAGTACTTTGTCACCAATCTCAAATTTTCTTGATTTGCTTTTTCGATCGGAGTATGCCTTGTATTTCTCTGCTTTTTTAGTGACGGATTCCTGTGCTAGCTTACACGTGTCCTCTATTCTGTCTTTCAGGTTTCTTACATATTCGTAAGCAAACATAATTTCGTTATTGTCCTCCTCATTCCCTTTACAAATGTCGGCTACTATATTGATCGGGCCGCGAGGTGATCGTCCATACATCAACTCAAATGGGGAGTAGCCTGTAGATTCTTGGGGTATTTCTCTATATGCAAATAGGATTGCTGGTAAGTATCTGTCCCAATCATCTGGTTTTTCTGCTGACACTTTTCTTAACATATTCTTTAGAGTGCCATTAAACCTTTCACAAAGACCATTTGCTTGGGGGTGGTAGGGGGTTGTGAATGAGTGTTGGATTCCCATGAGTTTCATGGTTTCATGCATCATATGTGATGTAAATTGGGGTCCCTTGTCCGACAGTATCTCATTTGGTATGCCTATTCTAGTAAAAATTGTCATCAATGCTTCAGCTATGTGATCCGATGTAGTTGATTTCAATGCTATCGCTTCTGGCCACCTGGTTGCGTAATCGACTAGTGTTAGTATGTGTGTATGGTTTCTATCTGATTTTGTTAAAGGGCCTATAATGTCAATTGCAACTTTTTGAAAAACTTTTTCAATAACTGGGGTTGTCTCTAATGGCAATCTCGGTATTCTGCCTTTTGCGACTCTTCTTTGGCATGTGTCACAAGATTTCACATATTCTCGGACGTCTTTAGTAATTCCAGGCCATGTGAAATTCTCGGATATTCTCTTCAATGTGGAAGAGCTCCCAAGATGTCCAGAAGTTATTGAATCGTGCGCTATTCCAAGGATTTTGTTTCTGTAAATACTCGGCGTGACCAGTTGTTTAGCTATTTTATTTCTTTTCCTATGTAACCTGAACAGAATATCTTTTTCAATGATGTATTCAACTTTTGATTTCGTCCCTTTGTTTGCGATATTGAAATATGATGTTAAAGTCGGGTCGTTTTTCTGTTCTTCAATGAACGTGTTCCTGTCAAATTGTTGTGGTTCAAGAGAAATAGTCATTGGCTTCTCTGTTATCTTAGTCATCTTTCTTGTTTCTGCTAGACAAGCTGTTTCTTGGGTTAATGACCATTCTTTTACATCTGTTGGGTTGTCTTTAAGACCTTTTATATTGCCAACAATAACATCAGCGACGGGGTTGGGAAGTATACAGCATTCCACTATTCCTGTATAGTATGGTGTTTCTATATACACATTAGCTGTTTCAAAGGTTTCGACTGTGCCACTGAATGTGATGCATTGTACCGTTTTTCCAGTTTTGTCTTCGTCATTGATCAAAGATGCTTTTATTCCTACTGTACTGCATCCTGTGTCTCTCAATATTTTGCAATCAGTTCCATTAGCTTTGCCTTCACAAAAAAATAGCGATCCTGATTTGTGAGTTTGTGTTAAAAGTGACATACCTTTCACGCAATACACATTTATATTTTCTCCTGACATTACTCGTGTCTGATTATTTACACTGGTTTGGAGTGATGCATTTGCAGTTTCTTTCGGATATCCCACGATTTTGTAACATTTGTCTGCTGTGTGGCCTTTCATTCCACAATATTGACATTTAATTATAGGTTTGTTGGTTTTCTTATACTCAGTATTATTGTCAGTGCTATTTCTTGTTTTGTTTTGATAGGGTCGGCTTTGGTCTCTATTGAACTGTTTGTTCCATGGGTTGTTACTATGATCATCTTGTTTCACTTGCGTGTTCCGAGTGATTGATCGGTTCGTTCTATTTGAGTATTGAACTTTAGGTGTACCTGGACTCTGAGCAGCAGCAGCGAAGTATGGTTCCTTCAATGTTCTGCTAAGGGGTGTCAATGAATGTGCGCTGTTAAAGTTTTCTGCGTAGATTTTTAATTTGTCCAAGTTTTCTGGCTTTCTCTCTTTAAAGAATGCGACTAAATCTGGGTTGCAAGCTTGATAGATTCGATTCTTCAGCGTGAGATAGTAAAGGCCTGCAAAGTCGTCTTGTTTTACGTTTGCCAACTCAAGCCACCGATTTAGAAATTGAGTAATTCGGTTCACGAATGTATTAAAGTCTTCTCCACTTTCCGGTTTTGCAGTGTGAAACCTTTCCTGGTAACCATCTTCCGTTAATCTAAATCTTTTAAGTAGAGCGTCTTTAATTTTACCATAATCATCTGCATCTTCAGTTGTTAAGGTATAGAAAACTTTTAGCGGTTCTCCAGATAAGCAGTTAATCAAGGCTGTGGCCCATTTGCTTTCTGGCCAACGATAACCTTTAGCCTGAACTTCGAATCGGTGTAAGAAGGATTCTAGACAGTCTGAGCGTTCATCGTATGTTGGCATGCGTGGAAGTTTCACGAAAAATTCATCACTATTATTATGTTTTCTTTCATGACCGGTTTTTGTTTTTTCAATTTCCAGCATCATTTGGGTCCTTTTGGTTTCTTCTTCTGCTAAAGCTATTTGTCTTTTTAGTTCCCTTTCTTGGACTCTTTCTTCTCGTTCTTCTCTACGTATTCTTTCTTCATTTTCTTCTCTACGAATTCTTTCTTCGTGTTCTTTTTCTATTCTACGAATTCTTTCTTCATTTTCTTCTCTACGAATTCTTTCTTCGTGTTCTTTTTCTTCTTTACGAATTCTTTCTTCATTTTCTTCTCTACGAATTCTTTCTTCATTTTCTTCTCTACGAATTCTTTCTTCATGTTCTTTTTCTTCTTTTACTTTCTCTTCGCACCATGAAAATATTCTTTCCTGGGGTATTTCTAAGTCCTTTGCGAGACTTAAGTATCTTTTATATGCTTCCATGTTGTAATAAATTAGTTACGATGTTTTATATATATTATATTGACAGGATACTGTTACTGACTGTTTTATTTATTTACACTTACTGGAATGAACTGTTCTATTTTTAGAAATCTCTCTCTCTTATTTCAACTTATTATGTATGTTGAATTTGATGCCTTTTATCGTTATATCTTATAAAGCAATGTGTCAATACAATGCGGAGTTATTATGACTTGTGTCAATAACAATGTGTCAATCGCGTGTACTCTAAACTATGTTACTACGAAAAATGTATCACCAATGTGTGTGACTCGTCGTTAGTTTGTGTACAATTATTCGCAATGACGCTAATATACTAGAGTGTGATAACAATAATAGGATGCCAAAATAATCCCAAGTTATCTATCACTAAATATAACACGACGGCTAGTAGACTCCTTTTATTATTATTTAGTTTTTAAAGACTCACTTTTCAGAACATAATATATAAGTGGTTTTCGGTAACAGTAATATGCCAAAAATGCATTTAAAACAAATCACTATGCAAAACAAATCACGATGTCTATAGTTACTATGTGATGCCCAACTCATGTAAAAGAGAATAATGAAGGATATATCTACCAACTCAGTTCGTGGCTGGGACCTCTCTCTTGTTCAATGGTTGTTCAACAATTGTAATTAGGCATTGAAGAGTGTTTAACAGTGATGTCTGAAATACAAAACAATAAAATATCGTAAGATTTACAATAGTTACAAAATGTGTTCACAACACTGAGTGATTGGATGACAGGTGAATGAATCGTTATGG
>NC_088372.1:8909593-8924593 GCF_034508935.2 Berghia stephanieae | reverse complement strand
AGATACATTTAAAGTTGTGTGACGAACATAGATGCGTTTTCTCCGTCCTCGGGCATACCTTGGCGAAACTGCTCTCTTTATCCGTCTTCTGTCAATGTATATCTGGCATTGTCTACTGATAGTACTGGTCTGCTCACAGCCAAAGCTCGATACATTCTACGGGGCCTTTCGTTTTTTTCTCTATATAACAGTACCCCTGTCGTCAGGCTGTAATGATATGCAGATGTTGGTGACAATCAAAGGCATTCCTTTCTCGTCTTTCCCCCAACCGTTTCCCCATCGGGTGGGGAAGTGATGTCACTTTTACGTCATCAAAGAAATTCCTTAACTGACCGGCTCACCAGTAAGACGACCGTTCTCCCGACTATGCTGTCTTTAAAGTAATGGATACGGTTAAGATATTGCTATTTACTACGAAGATAATTTTTCCCACACAAAAACGGTCAAATTTCACCCATATCCACAAGTTGCAGCTTGAAAAGGAAAGGCAACTAGTAGAATACTGCTATTTTGCTAGGAAGAAGTGTCAAGAAGTTAAGTCATAGTTGGTGTGTGGGTAGTGCTGCCAGATGGCCACATGTATGATCAAAATTGACACACAGAGAATCGCGTATATATTATAAATTAAAATTTTCTTTTAAAAAAATAAAAACAAGTCTTTTCCTAGGTTAGTCCATAAAAAAATCAAAATCGATGTCTTTTAAGGAGGTCAAAGTAATTGAAGTGTTTGGCCACGTGGGGTTCTATTTGGTCACTTTTGCAGTCTAAATTGGCTTCGAAGAACTCTGGCCATCTGGCATCCCTGTTTGTGAGAACAGAAGTTTAAATATAAAACAATCTGCATGTTTGCCTCTTTATTTTGTAAACTTCCAAAGCAAGCGGTTGTGTATCATTCGTTTTTAAATGGAATTTATAATTGATAGATTTCAGTGGATTACACGATGTGCAACTGTGCTTATGGTAGTCATTATCACATCAATATGTTTTGACTTTGATTCCTAACATGTTACATTTACATGTTCTTGAAGTGAGTTAAAATTACAGGATCAAATAAAAATATATAGAAATACATGTCGCATAACCAAAGCATAATAATAATATTACTATAACCACCCTGAGTCAGAACTAATCATAGTCATAGTAAGAGTCATAGAAAATAGAACGATTCAAGTGAAATTAATTCAGTATTTGTGATGGAACACGGATTACACTAACTACAGAAATGGTGAGTCTTGACCAAATAAAATCCGAAACTTTTGTGTACATGAACCTTGTAACACACACTTTTGAACAGAAAACACCCCCTCCCCCCCCCCACACTAACACATAACACCCCCAACCCCCCCCCCCTTCCACCTCTCTTCCCAACGCAACATCATACATTCTCAATACGAATTGAACTAGTGAGGTGGAGTCTACATTCATTGTGATTTGTTTGGGTAATTAAAAAATTAATCTCCTTCCACTGCTCCCCCCCACCCCCAACCTCTCTCTCTCTCTCTCTCTCTCTCTCTCTCTCTCTCTCTCTCTCTCTCTCTCTCTCTCACACACACACACACACACACACACACACTCACATTCACAATGACGGATCAAATGTAGCGTGCACTATTTATTGGCTTTGTCTATCTTGCCCTCCTCTTCTCCCAAACCTCTCATCTCCTCTTGACTTGAATATGCGGATGACTGGGTTTTTATTGACTTATCATTATCATGAGTAATTAATGGTCAATATACTAAATAGCTGGTGTCTGGAAACTGAACGTCAATAATGGCATTTTTCAGACTTAGTTTTTGTTCTCTACCTATCTCTCTGTCCGCAGTCTATGTTGGTTCCTCTCTCTCTCTCTCTCTCTCTCTCTCTCTCTCTCTCTCTCTCTCTCTGTGTGTGTGTGTGTGTGTGTCTGTCTCTCCCATTTTATTGTGAGAAAAATAGACGGGGAAAAGCATGGAGGGAGGTCGAGAGAGAGAGAGAGAGAGAGAGAGAGAGAGAGAGAGAGAGAGGGGGGATTATTTGATTTGATATGACGGAGAATACACGTTCGAAGTACTACTAAAGAGAGAGAGAGAGACACACAGAGAGAGGGAGAGAGAGAGAGAGAGGATTATTTGATTTGATATGACGGAGAATACACGTACGAAATACTATCAAAGAGAGAGAGACACAGAGAGAGAGAGAGAGAGAGAGAGAGAGAGAGGATTATTTGATTTGATATGACGGTGAATACACGTACGAAATACTATCAAAGAGAGAGAGAGAGAGAGAGAGAGAGAGAGAGAGCTATGAAGATATTGTTGTGGATGAGAACAATAAAGAGAGGAATATGAAAACAAATGAATTGTGTGAATGAATAGATAGATACATAATAAATTTAAACATAGATATGAAGGTAGATCGATTGATTTTGTCGGTAGGTAGATGGATGGATGTATGTATGAAGGAAAAGATGGGTGAATTGATGAAAAGGTGAAACATAAAGAGAAATATAGATTCATAGACAGGTAGATAGATAGATATATAGATAGATAGATAGATAGATAGAAAAGCGGATGATGGAGAGAGAGAGAGAGGGGGGAGAGAGAGAGAGAGAGAGAGAGAGAGAGAGAGATGTAGTACCATATACCTGTCCCAACAACGATCAGGCCCTGGGACTAAAACCACCCCTATCTCTCGCGCTCTCTTTCTATCTCTCTCTCTCTTTCTCTCTGTCTCTCTCTCTCTCTCTCTATCTCTGTGTGTTTCCTTATCTCTCTCCTTATCTCTCTCTCTCTCTCTCTCTCTCTCTCTCTCTCTCTCTCTCTCTCTCTCCCTCTGTGTATGTGTATGTGTGTGTGTTTCCTTCTCTCTCTCTCTCTCTCTCTCTCTCTCTCTCTCTCTCTCTCATTTATCAATTCCGGGAATCGGTAACATCTAAAGATGGATGAAAAGAAGAATAAGGAGGAAGAGGCGGAGAGGGAGGTGGAGAAGTGGGAGTTGAAGATAAAGAGAATATAATAATGAAAAAAATATAGAGACATAAATAGATAGATAGATAGATAGATAGATAGATAGATAGATAGATAGATAGATAGATAGATAGATAGATAGATAGATATTATTTAAAATATTTACCACAATGTTTGGGGCAGTCTACATCAATGTTTCAGGCTTAATTTGCCATCTTCAGGACTGAGTTGTTTTGTTGACTGTTGTTGTTTCTTGAAGTGGTTCCGGTTTGAAGTTAATTAAGAGGAATTTGCGCCGATGGGGACACTTTCCGTAGATCTCACTTTTCATGTTGAGTGTGGCTTCATGAGGTTGTTTGATTATAGTATATTTTTCTTCCAGGCATAAGCTACATTGTTTTGATGTTGGTGTGTATCCTGTTGCTTTAGATAAAATTTTCCAGGAAATGTTGTGGTCTATTTTGTTGTCTTTTAATTTCCATGGAAAATTTTATCTAAAGCAACAGGATACACACCAACATCAAAACAATGTAGCTTATGCCTGGAAGAAAAATATACTATAATCAAACAACCTCATGAAGCCACACTCAACATGAAAAGTGAGATCTACGGAAAGTGTCCCCATCGGCGCAAATTCCTCTTAATTAACTTCAAACCGGAACCACTTCAAGAAACAACAACAGTCAACAAAACAACTCAGTCCTGAAGATGGCAAATTAAGCCTGAAACATTGATGTAGACTGCCCCAAACATTGTGGTAAATATTTTAAATAATAATTCGCTCCATTACTACATGTCGAGCACTTTTCGTACCATATTTGTATCAAACACGATTCAATAGATAGATAGATAGATAGATAGATAGATAGATAGATACTCGTAGATAGATAGATAGATAGATAGATAGATAGATACATAGATGCATAGATAGATAAATACATAGATAGATAGATATATAGAGACATACAGACATACAAATTGATAGATAAATACAACCAAAGATAACATATTGCACGGTATATATTTGTCCCGATGGTTGTCCGGCCCCGTAGGCCGGCCCCGTAGAACGTAAAATTTCGTCGGCGACTCGTCCTCCTATATAAGAAGTCACTGATATCTGGTCATCTGTAGCGTTTCCTTGACGGTATCGTAATCTTTTGCATCTGCCGTTGATAATCGACTGTAGCAGTCCAACCTACGACCTGACAATAACGCTGATAGATATATGGGCCAGGACGACATATGCCATTGACAAGTAATCGGGAACCCCTCAAAACAAAGTAACCAACTATCCAGATCATCTTTGCCGTCTACGGATGGTGGATTTGTGTTAGTTTACGTATGGTTGTACTAACATGTTGACAGATGAAGAAGAGGAGAAAAGTCTACCATTTCCAATTCATGCTGCATTCTATCTTCGATTCATCTTTCTTCAGTTAATCGTTCTCTTATGTTTGCTTTCCTATCCTCCGCCGAAAATTCCATCACGTCTGCCTCCTTTCCATACCTCGCCAATGATTCTGACATCTCGATATCAAAATTTAATTACAATACGAATCCCTATTTTAATAAATATAACTCACCATTTTGAAGGTTACGAATATTTTAGTTATCTATTATTGGACAAGCTCCAAAATGTAAAAACTCTGGGTCAGACTTCGTTAATTCAATTTAGCAATTATCAATTATATACTAAATTTAATACAAATATGTTCACATAGTCAACATTCACACTCGCATGCTAAACATGCACAGTTAAATAATACTTACGTTCTGTAAATCACAGATGGATAAGAAATTAAAAACAAAGATTAGACCTTTCAATAAATATGGTTTAATTATGTTATTTGTATCAATTGTATAGAAACAGGATAACTTAATATTTTGTATAGCGAAATATACACTTGGCCCTCTTAAAGCGCTTTATAAGGTGTCCCCAGTCATCAGCTCAACTAAAAGAGTAGGACGAGTCATGAGACCAGTTAGGGATATTTACAATATTTTCGCATACAGACAATTACAAGTTAACGTCCAGGTTCTCAATTTACGGTTGACTTGTGTGAGATAATCTGAGTAAAGATTTTTCCCCAAATACTAAACTATATGCTGAACGAGACTGAAACCCGAGACCATCCGATCGGAGAACAAATGCCATACGACAAGACCCCATAACCCAAATATCTTATTAATTACACGTTAAATTGTTTTTAAACCGTTAAGTATCTTATTTCGTTTAATGAAATTAAAATGTTAATCCGATTTTCTCCAATGTTCTTTAGATGTGTTCACTAACAGAAATTGAAACAACTAATCTTTCTCCCTTTTTTCTCTCTCTCTCTCTCTCTCTCTCTCTCTCTCTCTCCCTCCCTCTCTCTCTCTCTCTCTCTCTCGTCTTCTCTCTCTCTCTCCTCTCTCCTCTCCCTCCTCTCTCTCTCTCCCTCTCTCTCTCTCTCCTCTCTCTCTCTCCTCTCCTCTCTCTCTCTCTCTCTCTCTCTCTCTCTCTCTCTCTCTCTCTCTCTCTCTCTAAATATATATACATAACGTGGCAATTTTAATTAAGATTCCACCAGAAAGGATACGAAAATTAAAATGAGACATAAAGCGTTTAGTGCTAAAAGGAAAAGGTTCAGCTCGAACTATAACTTGCATTTTTGGCCAGTGAGTATCTATTACCAAGGCCATTTTGCCAGCCAAATTACTACTAAGAAATGTATTTAGACTATTGACATCTCGGTCGTCAAGGCAAGACGAACTTTGTATTGATAATGCATCTTTTCATGATTTAGAATGATGTCATGAATCACTATGAGCTTGAAATGGTAGAGCATATCCTACTGTTAAATCTAGCAACAGATGCATCAAAAATATGTTACGAGGTACCATATTAAACTTTAATTATTATAAACAATGTTTTTGGCCACCTTACATTTCACAACGATGTTCAAAATCCAGGGAAATTCTAGCAGTGTACATGACTTTGCATGCTTTCAAAGATGTTGTAAATGGACGAACAGTACAAATACTGTCAGACAATGTGGCAACGGTTTCATACTTAACAGGCATGGGTGGTCCAAGTCGACAATTGTCGGAAATAACCACAAACATTTCGCCGTCAAGCACAATATCGACATTAAAGCACAATATCTAGAAGGGGTGAAAAACACCACAGCCGATGGCCTCAGAAGATATGCGTCCCCATACTAGTGAAAACTGCACCCCCGTACTTTCTAATACCTCAACACCAAATGGGGGCCCTTCTATGTCGACAGCTTCTCCAGTATGGCAAGCACACAACTACCTACATACAACAGCCTTTTGTTCGATCCGTTGACTTCAGGGGTAGACGCATTCAGTCAACCCTGGAAAGGGTGGAACACTTTTATAAATCCCCCTTTTCACTCATGAACCGGGTTATAGTCAAAGTATTTACAGACAAAGCCATTGCCACATTGATCAGCCCGATTTGGCCAGCCCAAAATTGGGTCCAAAAGCTGTTAAAGATAAGCCATTGTCAGCCAAAAGGCGGGAAAATCAGCATCGCACTGACAAACAAAAAACCAGAACGTCTAAAAAATCCCAATTGGCGTCTGTTTCCTTAGAAGATAGATGGGAGCATTATTTAACAAACACCTTAGGGTGGTCGGTTAAGGCAGCAGCGTGTTATCACAATTTTTTAGCCCCATCCACAATAAATATGTACAACAAATATATTGCAATGTTTTACCGGTATTGTAGGGACATGAACTATGATTTTCCTTGCGCAGCAGATAATTGTTGGGCATTGTGTGCTGATTTTATTAGTCATCATCATATCTTGTCGCGCCAGTGAGTCAGCCAGTCCCGGGCAGTCTGGTTGCATTCACTCAGGTCAGCATTGGTGCAGTGAGGTCCCAGCGAGCATTCGGACAGGATGTGGTCCATGGTCTGTCTGGGGTGACCGCATGGGCATTCAGTTCCCGGTGAGATTTTCCATTTAAAGAGGTTGGTGGCGGTGTTTCCCACCTTTGCTCTAGCTCTGTTCAACGCCACCCAGTCTTTTCTCTTGAGGTCTGTGCCTGCTGGGAGCTTTTCTGTTTTTATTAGTGAAAAAGCAGAACACTCGCAAAGGCCTGGTTCTATGCTAACCTCCATATTATCGGCCATGGGACACTTAGGCAGCACCATGGGCGTTGGTACACCTTCCCCACAATTACAACACCTGAAACAGGCTTTGGTAAAGGTACACACACTGAAGCAAAAGGTAGAACACCTATTATGTCCATTTAAACCTCTATTTGTTTTTATAGAAGCATGGGGAGAGAACTCTACCTTATCATTAAAGAAATTAAGACAGAAGGCGATTACTCTGATTCCCCTTTGTGCTATGTGCCGCTTCTCAGGCTTGAATTTTAAGCGAAATAATATTACATTTAATGATGACGGTTCCGCGACTATTATATTTCTTGGGATTAAAAATGACACACAAAGAGATGGATTCGAAGTCCGGCTACAGGCGGCACGAAGTGTACTAAGTGACCCTGTGGAATGTCTGAAAACATACCTAGATAGAACGAGAGACATGACTCTACACAACGGACGTACGTTTATCTCCCTTCAAACTCCTTATTGTGCTATAACTGCAAGCGCGCTCTCTCTTGTCCTTCGAGATTCGATAGCTGAAGCTGGGTATGCTAATAAATTACCACCCCGCTCTTTTCACCCCACCGGTGCGACAGCGTCTGTGAAAAAGGCAACGATCCAGAGGTCACACGCCAGATTGGGCGGTAGAAGACCCAAGATGTGTTTTATGATCGTTATGTGTATCCATTTCCATCAGATAACTTTACAGACACAATGTCATCAAAGGAAAGCGATTTCCAATCGTAAATAATACCCTATCATTACAATTGTTGCATTTTATCTACCATTTATTTCACGTTAACACACTTGCGTTTTATATTCAGCTCTTTATTTAGGTCATTGTTTCTTTATTTCCTTAAAATTTGTTCAGGACATCAGAATGACTTAGATTCATTTTGTAAATTGTAGTCAGCTGATGTCCGATTACTAATTCGAACTACACACGTTGAGTGTGTAGTGTTACCGTTCTTGCCTTGTGCACTGCGTATTGTGTTCCATATACTATTATACTTGTCCCGCGCATATCATTATCTATGTCTCAGTATATTTGGTTCATATTGATCATTGTACCTGCCTGCTTAGCACATGGCGGAATAGGGCATTGTTTCTTTATTTCATAAAAAAATTTTCAGGACATCAGATTGACGTTAGCTTTATTTTTTAAACATAATCTTATGCTTCTGCCGTTGATAATCGACTGTAACAGTCCAACGCACGACCAACAATAACGCTGATAGATAAATGGGCCGGGACGACATATGCCATCGACTATTATCGGCGAACCGCCCAAAATGAAGTAATCAACTTTCTAGATCATCTTATGAGATGAGGATGAGACATGACCCCAGTTAGATGACATCACAATATTTTCAGTAACGCACTACGAACTACTTTCACACCCATGTACGGTGAGAGAATGTTAGTAAAGATTCTTTCCGAAGGAGTCCTATTTAATTTGTGTTTTTTTGTCTAAATGACAATTAAGGTCTCTTCTATCCTCTACAACCAATCCGTACCGAATAGCAATGTTTGTACTGATGATGGCAAAGGTGTTAAAATTGATGAAATCAGTGTTGATATTGGTATTGATGGTGGCAAAAAGTGTCCATATTGGTATGATGGTGGCAACTGTGTTGATGCTGGTATTGCTTATGGCAAGTGTTGATATCGGTTTCCATAAAACCAAAAAAAATAGATATAGATAACAATAAATACAACAGTATTAATATTGATATTGGGTATTGAATTCTGGGGTAACTACAGACAGTAGTGTCGGTTCCATTAAGCGTAACATAACAGAAAGACAGTAATTGATTGATACTTACCGTCTGTTAATTACAGATGGATGAGAGAAAAAAACAACAAAGATTAAACCTTTCAATAAATATAGTTTAAGTATTTTATTTGAATCAATTGTATAGAAACAAAAGAACTTAATAATTTGTATAGCAAAATATACCCTAAATCCTCTTAAAGCGCTTTAAAAGGTTTCCCCAGTCATCAGCTCAACTAAAATAATATGAAGAGTCATGACGCCAGTTACGGTTTATTACAATATTTTCGCATACAGACAAATACAAGTTAACGTCCAGGTACGCAATTAAGGAATGACTTGTAAGAGATAATTTGGGTAAAATTTTTTCCCAAGGACTCTACTATATGCTGAACGAGGCTGGAACCGAGATCTTCCGATCTGAAAGCGAATGTCATATCACAAGACCACATAACGCACAAATCGTATTGATTACACTTTTATGTTTTTTAAACTGTTATGTATCTTACTTCATTTAATGAAATGAAAATGTTCATCCCATCTTCTCCAATATTCTTTAGGTGTGTTTACTAACGGAAATTGAACCATCTACTCTACCTTTCTATCTATCTCTTTCTCTCTTTCTCTCTTTGATTACTTTGACATTGTGAGCCGTGTGAAATCATTCTATGGTTCTTTTATTAAATTTACAGGCCCTGTTTAATTTGTCTGTTTTTTATTCTTGAACGCTCTAACACCAACCGGTACCGGACTGCAATATTGGTACTGATATTGGCAAAGGTGTTGAAATTGATGACAAAAGTGATGATATTCGTATTGAATATGACAAAAAAAAACGAATGTCATACCACAGTACCACATAACCCCATAAATCGTATTGATTACACGTTTAATTCTTTTAAACCCGTTGCATTTCTCATTCTATTAAATTAAATTCACATGATCATCCCAAAATCTCCAATATTCCTTAGTTGTGTTCACTTACGAAGGTCAAGCCACCTACACACACACACACACACACAAAAAAATACACACACACACACATATATATATATATATATATATATATATATAACATATATATAAAATATATATAAAATAATATATATACATATAATATATATATAGTATATATATATATATATTCATATATATATTTATATATATATATATATATACATATATATATATAACATATATATATAATATATATATATATATATATATATATATATATATATATATAATATATATATATATATATATATATATATATATATATATATATATGTATATATATAATTTTCAATTTTGGCAAAGTAGTTATCTCGTATCCTCTAAAACTAATGCCTGGCGGATAGCAATATTTCTACTGATAATGGGACAAGTGTTGATATTGATGGCAACAGTGATGATATTGTTATTGATATTGACTGCAAGAGGGTGGATATTGGTATTGAATGATTGCGACAGTGTTGGTATTTGTATTGATGATGGTAACAATGATGATACTGATAGCAACACTGATTATATTGGTAATGCTCATGACAAGACTGCTCATATTGGTATTGCTCACTAAGACAAAAATGGCTTCCGTTAAGCACAATGCTTTTACGCTGCCACTGAAGAAAGGTGTCTTAAAGTCAATCAATGCTTCATCAACCAAAACAAAAGTATTGTCGATTTTTACGATTAGTTTTTTATTTCCCGTGAGTTGCTCATCCTTCAGGAATATTTATTTCACGAGGACTCCTTCGCAGCAAGTGTCTCTCAAAACATCGACTTCCTCCTTTCCTATGATTCGTCTCATCACAGGTAATCTCTGGTTCTCCGCCCGACCATATCCACTGCAAGATCCACAGCTAATCACAGGGACACTAACATGAATATTATCTTCCTTAACTTCAGTTTTTATGCTTATCTCGTCCTATGATGTTGTCGTATCTATGTTTGTTTCGTCCGGATGTGCCACAACTGTCGCAGCTGCTCTTTTATGCGACCATTGTTAAGGCACGTCGTTCTTACGTTAATGGTTTCTTATATTGTATTTTCCTATTTTACAATCGCGGACTCTGTGAGATGGGGAATGTCATCTCCAGCACAAAGAACTATTAACATTAACTCATTCAATCCTAGAGACGTTTGCTACTTTTCAAAATTGTAAAAAAATGTATTTAAAATGAACAAGTACATTGATATTTTCGTTTTCAACTACCATTAATATGTAAAAGTGAAAAACGTTAGCTTTGATATGAGATACGCCTATACTTTTTTCAGAAAAAAAATTGATAAATAGGCATGGGGTAAAAATAACCACGGGTAAACTACAGATATAGTCGGTGTTAGGGTTGAGTGAATTAACTCTTCTTCCTTCCGTCTTCTCTTTTGCCTTTTTATACGACTGCTGTTGAAAACAGTGTTGATATTGGTATTGATGGTGGCAACAGTGTTGATGCTGGTATTACTTATGGCAAGTGTCAATATCAATCTGTTTCCATGGAACCAAAATTATAGATATGGATAACAAAAAACAACAGTACTGATATTGATATTGGGTATTGAATTATGGGGTAAATATTGACAGTAGTGCCGTTTCCATTAAGTGTAGCATAACTGAAAGACAATAATTGATTGGTACTTACCGCCTGTTAATTACACATGGATAAGAGAAATAAACAACAAAGATTAGACCTTTCAATAAATATAGTTTAAGTATTTTATTTATATCAGTTGTATAGATGCACAAAAACTTGATATTTTGTATAGCGGACTATACACTAAACCCTCTTAAAACGCTTTATAAGGTGTCCCCAGGCATCAGCTATACTAAAAGAGTAGGAGGAGACATGACGCCACTTAGGGGTTATTACAATATTTTCGCAAGATCCACAGCTAGTCACAGGCAAACTGATGTGAATACTACCGTCCTTAACTTTTGTTTTTATGCCCATTTCGTCCAAGGATGCTGTCATATTTATGTTTGTTTCGTCCGGATGTGCCACAACTGTCACAGCTGCTCTTTTATGCGACCATTGTTTCGCCACGTCGATCTTACGTTGATGGTTTCTTATATTGTATTTTCCTCTTTTACAATCGCGACTTTGTGAAAGGGGAATTGTCATCTCCAGCACAAAGAACGATTAACATTAACGCTTCTTCCTTCCTCGTTTGCCTTTTTATACGACTGTTTTTTTAAACTAAAGTGCTTCCTTCTAGCAACAAGGAATCCTTCCGAGTCTTCAGCTACATTGTCTAGGGTTTTAGTTTTCTTTTCTCTGTGATATGTAGCTAGATCCTTCGGACTGACACCCATAAACTGCTCTTTGATAAACAGGTCTCACGTAATTTTTCTCAATCTTGGTTAGGTCGACCCATCTCTCCATATACGTTTTCAGTCGCGTGATAAACAAAGAGACATTTTCTCCGTCCTCCGGTATGCCATGGGGAAGCTGTTTTCGGTATCCGTCTTCTGTCAAGGTATATCTCATATGTAACGCTTCGTTGACGGTATCGTAATCTTGTGCATCTGCCGTTTATAATTGACTGTAGCAGTCCAACGTACGACCTGACAATAACGCTGATAGATATATTGACCAGGACGACATTTGCCATTGAATAGTATCCGCGAACCGCTCAAAACGAAGTAACCAACTATATAGATCATCTTTGCCGTCTACGGATGGTGAAATTTGTGGTAGTTTAGATATTGGTTGTACTATCAAGTTGACAGATGAAGAAGAGGAGAAAAGTCTACCATTTTCAATTCATGCTGCATTCGTTCTTCGATTCGTCTTTCTTCAGTTAATCGTTCTCTTATGTATGCTTTCCTCTCCTCCGCCGATAATTCCATCACGTCTGCCTCCTTTCTATACCTCGCCAATGATTCTGACATCTCGATATCAAATTTTGATTACAATACAAATAACAATTTTAATAAATATAACTCACCTATTTAAAGGTTACGAATACTTTAGTTATCCAATCTTTGGACAAGCCCCCAAATGTAAATACTCTGGGTCAGACTTCGTTAATGCAATTTATTAATTATCAATTATATACTAAATTTAAAACAAATATTTAATACGTTCATCTAGGACGGAGTTCTCTCAGTAACTAACACAAAATAATCGTCTTACTATGTTTCTAAGTCACAAAATGTGCTAATATGTTAACACAGTCAACATTCAGACTCACATGCAAAACATGCACAACACAAAATGCATACCTCTGGAAAGAACGCTAACATAACTACACACAGCCGAACAACTACATTCGCACAAATCAAAACGACTCTAATATCTTACATTGTAAAAATGTTACATTAATATTGATGGCGGCAACAGTGTAATTATTGAAAATTGTATTCTTTTAGTCAACATGAGAAGGAGAAATAAGAAAAAAAAAACAAGAGTAACCCTTTCAGTGAATATAGGTAGAGTATGTTTCATTGTATCGATTGCACAAAAACTGGATCTTTTGAATAGTGCAATATACACTCAGCGTGCTTAAAGCGTTTTACAAGGTGTCCCCTGTCATCAGCTTCACTAAACAAGTAGGATGAGACATTACCCCAGTTAGGTGACATCACAATATTTTCAGACGTGGAGTACGAACTCATTTTACACCCATGTACGGTTAGAGAATGTTAGTGAAGATTCCTATATAATTTCTGTTTCTTGTCTTATGCCAATTCGTGTATATTCTACCCTCTAAAATCAATCCGTACCGGATAGCAATATTTGTACTGATGATGGCAAATGTGGTAAAATTGACTACAACAGTGTTGATATTGGCATTGAATGAGACAATAGTCTTGATTTCGGTATTGATTTTGACAACAGCTGTGATATTGATATTGGTCGTAACAACGGTGATGATATTGGTATGGATTACGGTAACCTTGATAATATTGGTATTGATGATGTCATGAGTGTTGATATTTGTATGATGGTGGCAACAGTGTCGATATTGGTATTATGGTGGCAACTGTGTTGATGCTAGTATTGCTTATGGCAAGTGTCAATATAGGTTTCTATGGAACCAAAATAATAGGTATAGAGAATAATAAATACAACAGTAATGATATTGATATTAGGTATTGAATTCTGGGTTAACTATAGACAGCAGTGTCGGTGCCATTAAGCGTACCATAACTGAAAATCAGTAATTGATTCATACTTACTTTCTGTTAATCACACAACAAATATTAGACCTTTCAATAAAAATATTTTAATTTTTTTAGCTGTATCAATTGTATAGCAACACAAAAACTTGATATTTTGTATAGCGCATTATATGGTGTCCCCAGTCATCAGCTCAATAGAGTAGGACGAGACGTGACGCCAGTTAGGGTTTATTACAATATTTACGCATACAGACAAATACAAGTTAATGTCCAGGTTCTCAATTTACGGAAGACTTGTATGAGATAATTTGAATAAAGTTTTTTACCCAAGGACTCAACTTTGCGCTGAAAGAAAATGGAACTCAGGACCTTCCGATCAGAAAATGAATGTCATAATATAAGACCACATAACGCACACATCGTATTAATTACACGTCTGATTGTTTTGAAACCGTTGTGTAAATTATTTCATTTAATGAAATTAAAATGTTCATCCCATCTTCCTCAGTATTCTTTAGGTGTGTTTATTAACGGAAATTGAGCCACTTACGCTATCCCATCTCTCTCTCTCTCTCTCTCTCTCTCTCTCCCTCTCTCTCTCTCTCTATCTCTCTCTCTCTCCATCTATTTATCTATCTATATATCGATCTATCTATCTATCTAATTTTCTATTCATCTATTTCTCTCTTTCTCTCTTTCATTACTTTATTTTGATATTGTAAACCGTGTGAAATCACTCGAAATTTCTTTTTTAAAATTTACAGGCCCTGTTAAATTTGTATTTTTGTTTTATGACAATTCAGGTATACCGGTATCTTGTACGCTCAAACACCAACCGGTACGGGACACAATATTGGTACTGATGTTGGCAAAGGTGTTGAAATTGATTACATTAGTGATAATATTGGTATTGAATATAACCAAAAAAACGATTGTCATACCGCAAGACCACAGAACCCCACAACTTGTGTAAATTACACGTATAATTTTTTACAACCCTTTGCATTTCTCATTCTAATAAATTAAATTCACATGA
>NC_088372.1:8897093-8907093 GCF_034508935.2 Berghia stephanieae | reverse complement strand
AAAAGTGTTGATATTGATGTCAAGATTGATTATATTGATACTAGTATTGACAACAAGAAGGTCGATATTGGTATTGATAATGGCAACATTGTTGGTATTTGTATTGGTGATGGCAACAGTGATGATATTGGTTTTGCTCAGGACAAGGGTGTTGATATTGATATTGACCACTAAGTAAAAAATGGAAACTGTTAAGCACAACAATTTTACGATGCCACTGAAGAAAGGTGTCTTAAAGTTAATCAATCTTCATCAACCAAAACAAAAGTATTGTCGATTTTTACGATTAGTTTCTTAATTCCCGTGATTTGCTCATCCTTCACGAATATTTATTTCACGAGGACTCCTTCGCAGCCAGTGTCTCTCAGAACACCGACTTCCTGCTTTCCGATGATTCCTCACAACACAGGTAATCTCTGGTTCTCCGCCCGACCATATCCACTGCAAGATCCACAGCTAGTCTTTAATGAACAGTTCTCTCAAATGTCTTAATCTTTCTCAATCTTGGCAAGATAGACCCATCTATCCAATTACGTTTTCAGTCGCGTGACGAATATAGATGCATTTTCTTCGTCCTCCGGTATGCCTTGAAGAAACTGCTCTCGGTATCCGTCTTCTGTCAAGGTATATCTTATATGTAACGCTTCCTTGACCGTATCGTAATCTTATGCATCTTCCGTTTATAATCGACTGTAACAGTCCAACGCACGATCTGAAAATAGCGCTGATAGGTATATGGGACAGGACGACATATGCCATTGACTAGTGTACGCGGACCGCTCAAAATGAAGTAACCAGCTATCTAGATCATCTTTGCCATCTACGGAGAGTGGGATTTGTGGTAGTTTAGATATGGTTGTACTATCATGCTGACAGATGAAGAGTAGGATGAAAGTCTATTATTTCTAATTCATGCTGCATTCTATCTTCGATTCGTCTTTCTTCAGTTAATCGTTCTCTTATGTTTGCTTTCCTCTCCTCCGCCGATAATTCCATCACGTCTGCCTCCTTTCCATACCTCGCAAATGGTTTTGACATCTCGATATCAAATTTTAATTACAATACAAATCACAATTATTTATAAATATAACTCACCATTTTAAAGGTTACGAATACTTTAGTTATCCAATATTTGGACAAGCCCCCAAATGTAAAGACTCTGGGTCAGACTTCGTTAATTCAATTTACTAATTCTCAATTATATACTAAATTTAAAACAAATATATAATACGATCATGTAGGACGGATTTCTCTCAGTAACTAAACTAACACAAAACAATCGTCTTACGATGTTTCTAAGTCACAAAAAGTGCTAATATGTTCACACAGTCAACATTCACACTCGCATGCTAAACATGCACAACACAAAATGAGTACCTCTGGAAAAAAACCCTAGCATAATTACACACAGCCGAACAAGTACATTCGCAAATCCAAACAACTCTAATATCTTACAATACATGTTACATTAATATTCGTATTGATGGCGGCAACAGTGTTGCTATCGGTATTGATCGGGGCAACAGTGTGTTTATTGAGAATTGCATTCTTTTAGTCAGGCAAGAAAAGGTGAAAGAAGAAAAAATCCAACAGTAACACATTCAGTGAACATAGGTAGAGTATCTTTCTTTGTATCTATTGCACGAAAACACAAAAACTTGATCTTTTGAATAGTGGAATATACACTGAACGTGCTTAAAGCGCCTTACAAGGTGGGCCTGTCGTCAGCTTCACTAAACAAGTAGAATGAGACATGACCCCAGTTAGGTGACATCACAATAAATAATTTCAGTAACGGACCACTCGTTTTCCACCCATGTATGGTGAGAAAATGTTAGTAAAGATTCTTTCCCAGGGAATCCTATTTGATTTGTTTTGGGGGTTTTTTTTGGTGTCTTATTCAAGTATATTCTACCTTCTAAAACAATTCCGTGCCGATAGCAATATTTGTACTGGTGATGGAAAAGTTTTAAAATTGATGACAACAGTGTTGATACTGGTATTGAATGAGACAATAGTCTTGGTGTCGGTATTGATTGTGGAAACGGTGGTGATATTGGTATTGGTCGTAACAACGGTGATGATATTGGTATGTATTACGGTAACATTGATGATGTTGGCATTGAAGATGGCATGAGTGCTGATATCAGTATTGATGGTGGCAACCGTGTTGATATTGGTATGATGGTGGCAACTGTGTTGATGCTGGTATTGCTTATGGCAAGTGTTAATATCGATTTCCATGGAACCAAAATAATAGAATTAGAGAACAATAAATACAACAGTAATGATATTGATATTGGGTATTGAATTCTGGGGTAACTATAGACAATAGTATCGGTTCAATTAAGCGTACCATAACTGAAAGACAGTAATTGATTGATACTTACCTTCTGTTAATCACAAATCGATGAGTGAAAAAAACAACAAAGAGTAAAATCTTTGAATATATATAGTTTAAGTATTTTATTTGTATCAATTGTATGGAAACACAATAACTTGACATTTTGAATAGCGGAATATCATTAAACGTGCTTAAAGCGCTTTATAAGGTGTCCGCAGTCATCATCTCAACTCAAAGAGTAGGACGAGACATGACGCCAGTTAGGGTTTATTACAATATTTTCGCATACAGACAATTACAAGTTAATGTCCAGGTACTCAATTTACGGATGACTTGTATGAGATAATTTGAGGAAAGGTTTTTTCATAAGGACTCAACTATATGCTGAACGAGTCTGGAACCCAGGTCTTCCGATCCAAAAGTGAATGTCATACCACAATACCACATAACGCACAAATTCTATTAATTACACGTTTAATTGTTTTAAAAACGTTATCTATCATATTTCATTTAATGAAATTATAATGTTCATCCCATCTTCTCCAGTAATCTTTATTTGTGATTACTAACGGAAATTAAATCATCTACTCTCTCTCTCTCTCTCTCTCTCTCTCTCTCTCTCTCTCTCTCTCCCTTTTCTCTCTCTCTCTCTCTCACACACACACTCTCTATCTATCTATCTTTCTATCTATCTATCTATCTATCTACTATTATCTATCTATCATCTACATATATATATATATATATATATATATATATATATATATATATCCATCTAACTTTCTATTTATCTCTTTCTCTCTTTCTCTCTTTGGTTACTTTATTTTGATATTGTGCCCGGTGTTAAATAAGTCTAAGGTTCTTTTTGATTTTTGATTTAGATGCCCTGTTTAATTTGTTTTTGTTTTTTTTGTTATATGACAATTAAGGTATCTTGAACACTCTAACACCAACCGGAACTGGACAGGAATATTGCTACTGATGTTGGCAAAGGTCTTGAAATTGATGGCAAAAGTAATAATATTCGTATTGAATATGATATAAAAAAACGAATGTTATACCACAAGACCACATAACCCCACAAATCGTATTAATTACACGTATAATTCTTTTCAACCCGTTGCGTTTCTCATTCTATTATATTAAATTCACATGATAATAACATATTCTCAAATATTATTTAGTTGTGTTCACTTACGAAAGTCAAGCCACCTACATCTATATGTATAAATTAAACGATCAGGAACTCGAAGATATAGACACTTTCTGCTATCACGGAAGTATAATTGACAAGGATGGAGGCACGGAAGCTGAGGTGAAAGCACGAATAGGAAAGGCACAGGCTGCATTCACATCTTTGAACAGAGTTTGGAGAACTAAAGATATCTCCCTTCGACTAAAGCTAAGACTTTTCAACTCAAACGTGAAGTGTGTCCTACTGTATGGATGTGAAACTTGGAACGCATCACAGGCATGTATAAGGAGGGTACATATTTTCGTAAACAGGTGCATGCGTAAGCTACTCAGAATAAAATGGATGGATAGAATAAAAAGGAAGAAGTTGGAAAAGAACACAGCAGAAACCAGTGGGAGAGGAAATAGGAAGAAGACGATAGAGGTGGATTGGACACACGCTGAGAAATAATGACTCAACTATAACAAAGAAAGTATTGGACTGGAACCCTCAGGGCAGAAGATCAAGGGGAAGGCCACGAGGAACATGGAGAAGAATTAAAGAAGTTGATATACAGAGAAGTGGTAAGACCTGGAATGAGATAAAAAAGTTGGCTCAAGATAGAGAAGGAATGGTAACTGTTTGTCTGTGGCCTATACCCTGACCCAGGGTGAAAAAGTCTATGATGATGACTGAAAAAAGATGTCTTGAATTCAATCAATGCTTCATCAACCAAAACAAAATTATATTGTCCATCTTTACGATTAGTTTCTTATTTCCCGTGAGTTGCTCATCCTTTACGAATATTCTTCTCACGAGGACTCTTTCGCAGCCAGTGTCTCTCAGAGCATCGACGACTTCCTGCTTTCCGATGATTCCTCTCATCACAGGTACTCTCTGGCTCTCCGCCCGTCCATATCCACTGCAAGATCCACAGCTAGGCACAGGCACACTGACGTGAATATTACTGTCTTTAACTTCTGTTTTTATTCCTATTTCGTTATGCAATCTTTACATTGAAAACATTAATGCAAGGGACAATCGAAAAACAAAAATCACTTTATCTATGCTTCATTGATTATTCCAAAGCTTTTGATTCAGTACAGCACGAAACGCTATTCAAAAGCTTAGAAAAGATCGTTATAGAAAGTAAAGATCTTCGACTTGTGAAATACTTATATTGTAATCAAACAGCGTGTGTCAAACTGGATAATGAAACATCGGACTTATTTAACATCGAAAAGGGAGTATGACAGTTGTTATCATCGGACCTTTTTAACATATATAGTGAAATAATAGTCAAATAAATTGAAGATATGAAAGACGACGGCACTCTCATGGCCTACTCTCCAGAACACGTGCAGAAAAGTTTAGATATAGCGATGTGCAAAAGTGAAGAGATGGGCCTGAAACTAAATATTAAGAAAACCGAATGCATGGTGGTCTCAAAGAATGACAACAACGCGACCTTTCACTTTTCAAGCAAAAGAGATATCATCAAACAAGTAAAGAAATTTAAATATTTAGGCACTATCATCACCCATGACGCATGTGACGTAGAGGATATAAAACAAAGAATAGCAATAGCAAAAAAAACGTGTTCTTTAAAATGCGACCAGTTGTCTCAAACAACAACCTAAACTTGAAGACCAGCATGAAAGTAGTAGAAAAATATGTTATAAGTACCCTTTTATACGGTTGTGAAACGTGAACGCTTAATAAAGAATGAACGAGGAAGTTAGAGGCATTTGAGATGAGGGTGTATAGAAGAATGTTGAGGTTATCATGGACAGATAGGTGTGCGAACGAGGAAGTGTTGGGGAAGGTAAGAAAGAGAAGAATACTAATCGATAACATCAGAAAGAGGCAGTTACGGTTTCTGGGACGTGTGGAGAAGATTCGGAATCGAAAAGTTGGTAAGATCCGCGATGATCAAAAGAAAGAGAGCTAGAGGAAGACAAAGAATAACTTATCAAAATAACCTAATAATGGTCAATTTGATTTAAAAAGCAACACAGATTTCATGCGCACCGCAGAGGATCGTGATTCATGGAGACAGCTGATCAGCAACGTACTCAAGAGTACCAGACATGATGATGATGATGATGACGATATTTCAATCTGTCTGTGCTTACCACAATTTGATATTATGGGCCGTGAAAACATATTTGTCTTTTTCAATTATGGCAATGCAGTTATCTTGTATCTTCTAAACCTAATGCGTGACGGACAACAATATTGGTAATGATTATGGGGAAAGTGTTGATATTGATGGCAACAGTGATGATATTGTTATTGATATTGACTACAAGAGGGTGGATATTGGTATTGATGATGGCAACGGTGTTGGTATTTGTATTGGTGATGGCAACAATGATGAAACTGATAGCAACACTGATGGTATTGGTATTGCTCTTGACAAGAGTGTTGATATTGGTATTTGTCAGTGAGAAAAAAAAATGGCTTCCGTTAAGCACAACTCTTTTACGCTCCCACTGAAGAAAGGTGTCTTAAAGTCAATCAATGCTTCAACAACCAAAACAAAAGAATTGTCGATCTTTACGATTAGTTTCTTATTTCCCGTGAGTTGCTCATCCTTCCCGAATATTTTTTTACGACGACTCCTTCCCAGCCAGTGTCTCTCAAAACATCGACTTCCTCCTTTACTATGATTCCTCTCATCACAGGTAATCTCTGATTCTCCGCCCGACCATATCCACTGCAAGATCCACAGCTAATCACAGGCACACTAACGTCAATACTACCGTCATAAACTTCGTTTTTTTATGCCCATTTCGTCATATGATGCTGTCTTATTTATGTTTGTTTCGTCCGGATGTGCCACAACTGTTGCAGCTGCTCTTATATGGAACCATTGTTTCGTCAAGTCGTTCATACGTTGATTGTTTGTTATATTGTATTTTCGAGTGTCATATCACAAGACCACATTCGCGCAAATCCAAACATCTCTAATATCTTGCAATACATGTTACACTATTATTGGTATTGATGGCGACAACAGTGTTGATATTGGTATTGATGGTGGCAACAGTGTGTTTATTGAGAATTGCATTCTTATAGCCACACATAGAAAGGAGAAAGAAGAAAAAAAAACAGTAGGCCTAACCCTTTCAGTGAATATAGGTAGAGTATTTTTCTTTGTATCGATTGCACAAAAAGACAAAAACTTGATCTTTTGAATAGTGCAATATGCATTCATCGTGCTTAAAGCGCTTTACAAGGTGTCCCCTGTCACCAGCTTCACTAAACAAGTAGGATGAGACATGACCCCAGTTAGGTGGCATCACAATATTTTCAGACACGGACTACGAACTCATTTTACACCGATGTATGGTGAGAGACTGTTAGTAAAGATTCTTTCCCAAGGAGTCCTATTTGATTGGTGTTTTTGTCTTATGACAATTCAGGTATCTTCTACCCTCTAAAACCAATCCGTACCGGATAGCAATTTTTGTAATGATGATGGAAAAGTGTTAAAATTGATGACAACAGTGTTGATACTGGTATGGAATGAGACAATAGTCTTGGTGTCGGTATTGATTGTGGAAACGGTGGTGATATTGGTATTGGTCGTAACAACGGTAATGATATTGGTATGGATTACGGTAACATTCATGATGTTGGCATTGAAGATGGCATGAGTGTTGATATTAGTATTGGTGGTGGCAACAGTGTTGATATTGGTATGATGGTGGCAACTGTGTTGATGCTGGTATTGCTTATGGCAAGTGTTAATATCGATTTCCATGGAACCAAAATAATAGAATTAGAGAACAATAAATACAACAGTAATGATATTGATTTGGGTATTGAATTCTGGGGTAACTATAGACAATAGTATCGGTTCAATTAAGCGTACCATAACTGAAAGACAGTAATTGATTAATACTTACCTTCTGTTAATCACAAATCGATGAGTGAAAAAAAAAACCAACAAAGAGTAAAATCTTTGAATATATATAGTTTAAGTATTTTATTTTTATCAATTGTAGAAACACAATAACTTGATATTTTGAATAGCGGAATATACATTAAACGTGCTTAAAGCGCTTTATTAGGTGACCCCAGTCATCAGCTCAACTAAAACTGTAGGACGAGACATGACGCCACGTAGGGGTTATTACAATATTTTCGCATACAGAAAAATACATTTTAACGTCCAGGTACTCAATTTACGGTTGTCTTGTATGAGATAATTTGAGGAAACATATTTTCCCAAGGACTCAACTATATGCTGAACGAGATTGGAACCCAGGAACTTCCGATCCAAAAGCGAGTGTCATATCACAAGACCACATGAGGCACAAATCCTATTAGTTACACGTTTAATTGTTTTAAAACCGTTTTGTATCTTATTTAATTTAATGAGATAAAAATGTTCATCCCATCTTCTCCAATATTCTTTATTTGTGATTACTAACGGAAATTAAACCATCTAATCTCTCTCCCTTTAATTTCTCTCTCTCTCTCTCTCTCTCTCTCTCTCTCTCTCTCTCTCTCTCTCTCTCTCTCTCTCTTTGATTACTTTATTTTGATATTATGAACCGTGTCAAATCATTCTAAGTTTCTTTTTTAATTTACATGCCCTGTTTAATTGGTCTTTTTGTTATATGACAATTCAGGTATCTTTTACGCTCTTACATCAAACGTTACTGGACAGCCATATTGGTACTGAAGTTGGCAAAGGTGTTGAAATTGATGATAGAAGTGAATTATATTCGTATTTAATATGAAAAAATAATTAATGTCATACCATAAGACCACATAACCCCACAAAGCGTATTAATTACACGTATAGTTCTTTTTAACACGTTGCGTTTTGCATCTATTAAATTTAATTAACATGATGATCCCATATTCTCCAATATTCCTTAGTTGTTTTCACTTACAGAAGTCCTATATATATTTCTATCTTTCTGTACTTACGACAATTTGATATTTTGGACCGTGCGACACATATATAAGTTTTCATTTAATTGTACAGGTCCATTTTTCTCCTTTTTAAATTATGGCAATGCAGTTATTGTGTATCTTCTAAAACTAATTCGTGAGGGATAGCAATATTGGTAATGATAATGGGAAAAGTGTTGATATTGAAGATTACAGTGATGATATTGATATTGATATTGACTGCAAGAGTGTCGATATTGGTATTGATTATGGCAAGAGTGTTGGTATTTGTATTGATGATGGCAACAATGATGACATTGGTATTGCTCATGATAAGAGTGTTGATATTGGTATCGATAACTAAGAAAAAATGGCTCCCGTTAAGCACAATGCTTTAACGCTGCCACTGAAGAAACGTGTCCTAAAGTCAATCAATGCTTCATCAACCAAAACAAAAGTATTGTCGATTTTACGATTATTTTTTTTTATTTCCCGTGAGTGGCTCACTTTCACGAATGTTCTTTTCACGTGGATCCTTCGCAGCAAGTGTCTCTCAAAACATCGACTTCCTCCTCTCCCATGATTCCTCTCATCACAGGCAATCTCTGGTTCTCCGCCCGACCATGTCCACTGCAAGATCCACAGCTAGTCACATGCACAATGACGTGAATACTACAGTCCTTAACTTCGGTTTTTATGCCCATTTCGTCCAAGGATGCTGTCGTATTTATGTTTGATTCGTCCGGATGTGCCACAACTGTCGCAGCTGCTCTTTTATGCGACCATTGTTTCGGCACGTCGTTCTTACGTTGATCGTTTGTTATATTTCATTTTACCTTTTTACAGTCGCGAATTCTGTGAGAGGGGGAATGTCATTTTCAACACAAAGAACTATTACCATTAACGCTTCTTCCTTCCGTCTTATCATTTGCCTTTTTATACGATTTTTTTAATTAAAACTCCAACTGCCTCCTTTTAGCAACAAGGAACGCTTCAGATTCTTCAGCTACATTGTCTAGGGTTTCAGTTTTATTTTCTTCAAGATGTGTAGCTAGATCCTTGGGACAGACACCCATAAACTGATCTTTGATAAACAGGTTTCTCAAACTGTCTTAATCTTTCTCAATCTTGGCTAAATAAACCCATCTCTCCAGATACGTTTTCAGTCGCGTGATGAACATAGATGCATTTTCTCAGTCCTCCGGTAGGCCTTGGCAAAACTGTTCCAGGTATCCATCTTCTGTCAAGGTATATCTTATATGTAACGCTTCCTTGACGGTATCGTAATCTCATTTCGTAATCTAATTTCCCATTTCGTCCAATGATGTTGTCCTATTTATGTGTGTTTCATCTGCCGTTAATAATTGATGTAACAGTCCAACGTACGACCTGACAATAATGCTGATAGATATATGGGCCAGGACGATATATGCCATTGACTACTTTCCGTGAACTGCTCACAACAAAGTAACCAACTATTTAGATCATCTTTGTCGTCAACGGATGGTGAAATTTGTGGTAGTTTAGATATTGGTTGTACTATCAAGTTGACAGATGAAGAAGAGGAGAAA
>NC_088372.1:8872093-8892093 GCF_034508935.2 Berghia stephanieae | reverse complement strand
TGTTGTGATGGTGGCAACAGTGTTGATTCTGGTATTACCTCTGGCAAGTTTTAATATCAAAATGTTTCCATGGAACCAAAATAATAGATAGAGAAAACAATAAATAAAACAGTTTTGATATTGATATTGGGTATTGAATTCTGTGGTAAATATAGACAGTAGTGTAGGTTCCATTAAGAGCACCATAACTGAAAGACAGTAATTAAATAATACTTACGTTCTGTAAATCACAGATGGATAAGAGAAATTAAAAACAAAGATTAGACCTTTCAATAAATATGGTCTAAGTATGTTATTTGTATCAATTGTATAGAAACAGGATAACTTAAAATTTTGTGTAGCGGAATATACACTAAACCCTCTTAAAACGCTTTATAAGGTGTCCCCATTCATCAGCTCAACTAAGAGAGTAGGATGAGACATGACGCCAGTTAGGGGTTATTACAATATTTTCGCATACAGACAATTACATGTTAACGTCTAGGTAACTCAATTTACGGTTGACTTGTTTGAGATAATTTGAGTAAAGATTTTTTCCAAAGCACTCAACTATATGCTGAACGAGAGTGGAACCCAGGACCTTCCGATCCGAAAGCGAATGTCATACCACAAGACCACATAACGCACAAATCGTATTAATTGCACGTTTAATTGTTTTAAAACCATTATGTATCATATTTCATTTAATGAAATTAAAATATTCACCCCATCTTCTCCAATATTCTTTAGGTGTGTTTGCTAAAGGAAATTGAACCATCTACTCTCTCTCCCTTTTCTCTTGCTCTCTCTCTCTCTCTCTCTCTCTCTCTCTCTCTCTATTTAATTCTCTCTCTCTATATATATATATATATTTTTTTTTTCTATCTATCTATCCATCTACCTTTCAATTTATCTCTTTCTCTCTTTTTCTCTTTGATTACTTTATTTTGATATTGTGAGACGTGTGAAATCATTCTAATGTTCTTTTTTTATTTACATTCTCTGTTTATTTTGTCTTTTTGGTCTATGACAATTCAGGTATCTTGCACGCTCTAACACCAACAGGTACCGGGGAGCAAAATTGGTACTAATGTTGACAAATGTGTTGAAATTGATGACAAAAGTGATGATATTCGTATTGAATTTGACAAAAGAACGAATGTCATACCACAAGACAACATAACCCCATAAACCGTATTAATTACACGTATAATTCTTTTAAACCCGTTGTGTTTCTCACTCTATTAAAATAAATTCACATGATCATCCCATATTCTCCATTATTCCTTAGTTGTATTAACTTGCGAAAGTCAAGTTACCTACATTACATATATATATATATATATATATATATATATATATATATATATATATATATATATATATATATATATATATATATATAAATATATATGTATATATTTCTATCTCTCTGTGCTTACCACAGTTTGATATTTTGGACCTTGAGACACATATCTAAGTTTTCATTTTATTGTACTGGCCCCATTTGTCTTTTTCAATTATGGCACTGCAGTTATCTTGTATCCTCTAACACAAATGTGTGACGGATAGCAATATTGGTAATGATAATGGGAAAAGTGTTGATATTGATTTCAAAAGTGATGATATTGATTTTGATATTAACTGCAAGATGGTCGACATTGGTATTGATTATGGCAACAGTGTTGTTATTTGTATTGATGATGGCAACAATGATGATACTGATATCAATGGTGATGATATTGGTATTGTTCATGAGAAGAGTGTTGATAATGGTATTCATCACTAAGAAAAAATGTCTTCCGTTAAGCACAACGCTATTACGCTGTCCAGTGAAGAAATGTGTTTTAAAGTCAATCAATTTTTCATCAACCAAAACAAACGTATTGTCGATCTTTACGATTAGTTTCTTATTTCCCGTGAGTTGTTCATCCTTCACGAATATTCTTTTCACGACGACTCCTTCGCAGCCATTGTCTCTCAGACCATCGACTTCCTGCCTTCCGATGATTCCTTTCATCTCTGGTTCTCCGACCGGCCATATCTTCTGTAAGATCCACAGCAAGTCACGGCCACACTGTTGCTCTTTTATGCGACTATTGTTTCGGCACGTCTTACATTGATGGTTTGTTATATTTTATTTTCCCTTTTTACAATCGCGGGCTCTATGAGAGGGGGGATGTCATTTCCCGCACAAAGAACTATTAACATTAACGCTTCTTCCTTCCGTCTTCTAATTTGACATTTTATACGACTGTTATTTTTAACGGCAACTGACTCCTTCTAGCAACAAGGAACGCTTCCAATTCTTGAGCTACATTGTCCAGGGTTTTAGTTTTCTTTTCTCTAAGATTTGTAGCTAGATCCTTGGGACAGACACCCATGAAAAGGTCTTTAATGACCAGGTCTCTCAAGCTGTCATAATCTTTCTCAATTATGGCAAGGTCGAGCTATCTCTCCAGATACGTTTTCAGTCGCGTGATGAACATAGATTTATTTTCTCCGCCCTCCGGTATGACTTTGCAAAACTGCTCTTGGTATCCGTCTTCTCTCAAGGTGTATCTCATCAGTCGGGCTTCTTTGATGGCATCGTAATCTTGTGCATCTGCCATTGATAATCGACTGTAGCAGTCCAACGCACGATCTGACAATAGCGCTGATAGTTATATGGGCCAGGACGACATAGGTCTAGGACCGAGTTCTTCTAGTAACTAAACTAACACAAAACAATCGTCTTACGATGTTTCTAACTTACAAAAAGTGCTAATATGTTCACACAGTCAACAATCACACTCGCATGCAAATCATGCGCAACACAAAATGCGTACCTCTGGAAAGAACCCTAACATAATTACACACAACCGAACAACTACATTCGCACAAATCCAAACAACTATAATATAATACAATACATGTTACATTAATATTCGTATTGATGGCGGCAACAGTGTTGATATTCGTATTGATAAGTGGGTTTATTTAGAATTGCATTCTTTTAGTCACAAATGGAAAGGAGAAAGAAGGGGGGAAAAACAACAGTAACCCTTTCAGTGAATATAGGTAGAGTATTTTTCTTTGTATCGATTGCAGAAAAACACGAAAACTTTATCTTTTGAATAGTGCAATATACACCAAACGTGCTTAAAACGCTTTACAAGGTTTGCCCTATTATCAGCTTCACTTAACAAGTAGGATGAAACATGATCTGAATATCACCTATCTAGCCGTAACCTAAAAAAGCGTGATGCTCGTCGTAAGGCCGGCACCTTACAAAAACCCCGAATGCATTTGGCCGTACCATAATACAGCGGATTTCTCTTTGCCAACTCTGTTTGACCGTGCCGTATTTCAGCGTATGTTTTCCAATTTTCCTTATAAATGCATGTATTTTTACGGTCTGGATGCACTGCAGCTTGGACTCCTTGCAATTTTTTACGGTACGGCTGGACTACAGTGGTCAGTAAATTACGATTTATTACGGTCTGGCCACCATGGTTGTATCACACCAACAAAATCATTTCCATTTCATCGTTTGATGAAGTAATGGAACTATTTACAAATGGATTGTTCCCATTATAAAGACTCACATTCAGCGATTGTCATTAGTGATTATTCGGTTGAATAGTGCAAGATAGAAAATGATAACATCTAAGTATAGAAATGCTTGGTTTAAAATGTAATAGGGACTGTACCAAAAAGTCGTTTTGTGACGTTTGCCACAAAAATACTCCATGATATCATTTTTATCAGTTTCATTTGTGAAATATATATATATATATATATATATATATATATATATATATATATATATATATATATATATATATAAAGATCCTATTAACAAATAGGATTTGATGATCAACAATTTTCCGTTCCGCCAATGCTAAATATTTATCACCGAGCACATAATTATATACTGGAAAATCTATAAATTATAAAACTTATTTTACAGACTGATGAACGAGTAACGTGCAAACCTTTATTAAACTTCAGCCTATTTTATCACCCGTTGACTCAAATTAATACTAAGAAAATTTACTAAGCCGTAATCCCGTTGGCGCATGCGACCATAGTTGATTCTACACAAATTTTGCACAACCGCAACAAAAAATATTGATGTAATTTTAAACCGGTCTTGATACTCTCAAGTAAAAATAATCTCTCTATTCTTCTTCAAAAATAGGGTTGGCTGTCAACGTTGTTCCGAAAAACAAATGTAAAAATTTGATCATCGAGCACAGAATTATTATCAACTCTAAACTTGATAAAACTGAACTTTACACACTGATTACGAGTAACTTGCAAAGCTTTTATTTCTTGCTAACTCTTTCATCCGTTGATCAAATTAATACGAAGAAAATATGTTAGGTCATAATACTCCGTCCTTTTTGATGTTTTACGTTTTTTATTTTTTGCGATTATATTTTATTCTACGCAATTCTAGCACATCCACAACAAAATTGATATTATCAAGTAATATTAATCTCATCCGCAACAAAAAATGATGACGTGATTTTAAATATCTCTTGATATTTTCCAGAATTGACAATCTTTCTAATCTATTATTTTAAAACAAAGGGATGGGGATCAGCATTGTTCCCAAGTCCAGTGTTAAATTTTTATCATCGAGCACAGAATTACCGAAATCCAAAAAATACAACACAGTGGTATAATAGGTATAATTGATGAAATGTGTTCTCATTTGAAATGGCTCAGACGTGGTGACATCGTTTTGAAACAGTCACGACGGCAAGCGTTTGGAAGGATGTGTCGCTAGTACTATTTGTAGACAGAACGGCTGACAAACTGTCGACCTCCCTAGCTGAATCATGGTGGAATACACCTTTATCATGGGAGGCATTGATTTGCATGATCATTTCAGGCCAAACTTTACTGTTCAACGACTCGGACACAGCAGGTAAAAATGTTTTATTTGGTATTTTGATTGCCATAGCGCTGAATAAATCCACTGGGCATACACTCTTTCTCTTAAACATTGTTTTTTTTCAGTTCACTTGCGACGTCCTCGGCAACATGATATCGATAATCTGGACCGAGATTTGGTAAAAGGCGATTGCTTAAAACATTTTCTGTATGTCCCCGAGCATGACTCCACTATTCTAAACTTCAGTCCGAACAAGAAGTGGCAAATCAAAAGAAACAATATATGAATGTTCATAGTGTCAGATTCATGTCCACAAGCTAAGTTTCGGATGTTCCACGAAGTATGAAAACCCAGGACGTCAAAGATGATTCCAACACACAGAGAATTTGGTGATATTACTATAGCCATCCACGCCATTCTCTAGCAGCTAGTTATGACAAAGCCCGACTACGAAATCACCTTGAAAAATTCTTAGAATCAGCCCAAGATAAGATTGAAACCAGTTTCCTTTTTTCTTTTTCATTACTTTTGTTTCATTCCCCATTCATCTCTCTCTCTCCTTCTCTCTCTCTCTCTCTCTCTCTCTCTCTCTCTCTCTCTCTCTCTCTCTCTCTTTCTCTCTCTCTGTCTCTCTCTCTCTTTCTCTCTCTCTCTCTATCTCTCTCTCCATCACACACACACACACACACACAACACATTCTCTGTGTGTATGCGTGTGTGAGCGTATGCGTGTGTGTGTATGACATGATATAGCAATGACTATCCCGCACAAATCTTTGGGCCTCTTTTTCGCTCACGAAGTGCCCGAATTCGCGTCAAAATATGGGACGAAGCCGTTTCGTATATGCTATTTTAAAAAATTAATTACGACGCTGTTTATCGATAAATATGACTGAAATTTGGCACACAGTTAGAAAAAAGGTCATTATAGATTATGTCAAGCGACAAAACTCGTGCGATTACCGTTAAAAATAGATTTTTACTCTTTGGAGTAAAATATTTCTAAAACTACCGGGCGTGGAGGTTTTGTTGACAAGGTAATACATGAACATTTCTTCTTTTTGGTTGTAAAATTTCATATGAATATGACGAGTACTTTTCCCGTATTTTAAAAAACACCATCCTAATTTGCTCTTCAAGTTTCAATCTTTTAATCCACTTATTACGCAAGATACAACCAAAGGTCGAAAAAAAATGCCGAAAAAGCGTCCCATATTTTCGCGTTTTTTTCCTCTTTGCGGGTCATCCAAATAAATGACACCTTTGAAACTGCATAACTTGTTTATTTATGAATGGATTTTCAAAATTCAAAAACATTTTTACTCAGTGGAGATAGGGCTTTGATTTTAGACAAAATTTTCCTCAAAAAGAGAAAAAAACATTTTTCATGCTACATGATACGACGTCTTTGTTAATTTCTAACTACCAAGGCATCACACTTTGTGTGAAATTTCCAGTGTCCCCTACCTACGGTATGGGGTCATCCGTGGTATCATTAATTAATGGGGCGGGAAAGGCTCCAATACGTTTTTTTACGAATCGACCGAAAGATGTCAGTGTAATTAGAGCAGCACTCATTTCGGCAGTAACGTAAAAAAACATACATTTACATTGCATTTTGTAGGTACATATCTAAAAAGTGGATGGCTATATTGTAATGCAATTCCGCCAAAAGGGCCAGCAATTGTTCCCCTGTGTACTGTCCAAAAAAGATTTTTCGTTCAAGTATGACAAAGCCACAAATGTTTTTCAAATCCGACCTCCGATGACAAATGCATGTTTTCATGAAAATTATTGCGATAAGCACTTTTCAACCAAATGTAAAATATTTGAAAAACATTATCTCCATAAGATTTTCTGTACCAAAAATGTCTTAAGTGCTCTCAAGTTATAGATGAAATCAGTTTTTGATGTGGATAACTCATTTAAATGTTATTTCTCTCGAAAAATGGGTAAAAACATAAGAAACTGCTACAGGTAATCACCGGACCTAGGAGGGAAATTGATGACAACATGGATAACATTAGTATTCAATATGACAAGAGTGTTGATATCGGTATTGATGACGGTAACGTTGACGATGTTGATATTGATGATGGCAAGAGTGTTGTTATTTGTATTGATGACGGTAACATTTGTGATGTTGATATTGGATGAGACAACAATATTGATATTGGTATTGAATGAGGTAAATAGTGTTGATGTTAGTATTGATAGGGGCCACAGTGATGATATTGATATTGCTTACGGTAACATTGATGATGTTGGTATTTATTATGACATGAGTGTTGATATTGGTATTGATGGTGGCAACAGTGTTGATGCAGGTATTGATGGTTCCAACAGTGTTGATGCAGGTATTGATTATGGCAAGTGTTAATATCGGTTTCGATGGAAACAAAATAATATATATATATATATATATATATATATATATATATATATATATATATATATATATATAGATTATAATGAATACAACATTATTGCAATTGATATTGAGTATTGAATTCTGGGGTAACTATATATAGTACTATCGTGCCATTAAGCGTACCATAAGTAAAAGAAAATGTAAGATCGATTCTTACCTCTTTCTAGTAAAACGTGGATATGAGAAAGAAACAACAAAGATTAGAACTTTCAGAAAATATAGTGAACGTATTTTTCTTTGTATCAATTGTATAGAAACATAAAAACTTGATAGTTTGTATGGCGGAATACACACTGAACTTTCTTAAAGCGCAATATAATTTATCCCCGGTCATCAGCTCAACTAAACGAGTAGAACGAGACATGACGCCAGTTAGGGGTTATTACAGAAACCGAATTTCATACCACAAGACCACATAACGCACAAATCGTATTAATTACACGTTTAATTGTTTTAAAACCCTGTGTATCTCATTCTATTAGATTAAATTAACATGGTCACCCCATCTTCTGGAATATTCTTTAGGTGTGTTTGCTAACGGAAATTGAATCACCTACTCTCTCTCTCTTTCTCTCTCTCTCTCTCTCTCTCTCTCTCTCTCTCTCTCTCTCTCTAACTATCTATTTATCTATCTATCTATCTATCTATTTATTTATCTCTATCGCTCTTTGCTTACTAAATTTTGATAATTTGAGCCGTGAGACATCATTCTAATATTTCTAATACAGACCTACCCGTACCGGATTGCAATATTGGTATGGATGGTGGCAAAGTGTTGAAATTGATGACAACATTGATAATATTGGTATTGAACATGGCAACAGAGTTGACATTGGTATTGATGTCGGTAACACTGTTGATATTGGTATTGGAGGAGGCAACATTGATGATGTTGGTACTGATGGTGGAAACAGTGTTGATATTGCTATTGATGGTTGCAACAGTGTTCATATTGGTATTGATGGTGGAAACATTGTTGATGTTGGTATTGATGGCAACAGTGTCGGCAAGTTAATCGATTTCGATGGAAACAAGATAATAGATATAGATAATAATGAATACATTAGTATTGCTATTGATATTGAGTATTGAATTCTGGTGTAACTATAGATAGTAGTGTCGGTGCTATTAAGTGTACCATTAATGAAAGGGTATAATTGATTGATACTTACTATCTGTTAGTCACACATGGATAGGAGAAATAAACAATAAATATTAGACATTTCAGTAAATATAATTACAGTATTTTTCTTTGTATCAATTGTATAAAAAAACAGAACTTGATCTTTTATTTAGCGCAACACACACTAAATTCGCTCAAAGCGTTTTACAAGGAATCCCCAGTCATCAATTTAACTGAGACATTAAGCCAGATTGGGTATATAACAACAACTTTCAGACACAGACAAATCTGGTAGGCTCATTTTACACCTGATTTGGGTGAGAGAATGTGAGTAAAGATTTTTGTTTACCAAGGACTCAAATATGCGCTGAACGAGGCTCGAACCTATGGCCTTCTGATCTGAAAACGAATGACATACCAAAAGACCGCACAACCCCACATCGTATTAATTACACGTTTAATTGGTTTAAACCCGTTTAGTACAGTAACCGCCTAGTGAAAAAAAAACTCGTCGCGTTTCACTTTCGTGTAAAAGTTTAGTTTTCTTCACAGTTGGTAAGCTTTATATCTTAGACAATATTTTTGGTCGATTGGAATTTTGATTAGACCGCTCGAAGGTCATCCAGAGGTCAGTAAAGTTTTAAGTGAGGTCAAGAACTTTAACATTTAATAACTTGTAAACTATTGACATTTTAAAACATCTTCAAGAACAAAAAGTCATTATTTTGGTAATAAGCATTCTCCATATATAGTTTTGGAGAATTTCTCTCAACAAGTACGAGTTATTGCCCTTGATTTGAATATTTGATGAATAAAAAAATCTATCCATTTAAAGTAACTTGTTAAACACGCTTTATTGTCTACAACTCAAAGAATAAAATGTGCTTATTGGATGTTAGTGACAAGCATGTAAAGTTACAAGTAAATGTAACAATGTTTGATTGATTCATTTAGAATCGAGTCATGTCTTGTGGGGGGGGGGGGAGAGATATGGAGGTGTTTCACATCCATGCCAAAGTTGTTTTATTTAAGATTTTTTTACATGATTGTTAAGTGTAATATATTTGAAAAATAATTTATCAATTAGAATTTCATTTCGGCCAATTGAAGGTCATCCAGAGGACATTTAAGTTCGAATTGCTGTGAACAACATTAAACAAGAAATTACTTGTAAACTACTGATATTTCAAAACAGCTTAAAGAACAGAAAAACGTTTATTTGTGTTCAACAATTTTGATACAAAGTTTAATGAAGATTCATCTCAATTTCTACGAGTTACGGCCGGTTATTTGAGTGTAGATCACAAAATATTTTCTTTATAAAATAACTTGTGAATTATGTTTCCTTTTATACTACTTAAAGAATAGAGGTTGCTTTTAGGATATTAGTGACAAGCATGTAGAGATTTAAGCAAATAAATCAATGTTTGATTGAGTTATCCCCCCTTAATAATGGAGTTATGTTCTAGTAAAAATGTTAAACATTCTTGCAAAAGTTTATATTTCTGCATAATTGCTAGGTTTAATGTCTTTGAGAACATTTTGGTGAATTTGCATTAAATTCACATGATCATCCCATCTTCTCCCATATTCCTTAGGTGTTTTTACTTACGGAAGTAGAACCACCTACTCTCTATCTATCTCCCCCCCCCCTCTCTCTCTCTCTCTCTCGCTCCATGTCTCCCCTCTCTCTCTCTCTCTCTCTCTCTCTCTCTCTCTATATATAATATATATATATATATATATATATATATATATATAATATATATATATATATCCATCGATCTATCTCTATCAATTTATCTATCTATCTATCTATCTATTTATCTATTGAATCGTGTTGGATACAAATATGGTACGAATAGTGCTCGACATGAAGCAATGGAGCGCATTATTATTTTATTTTTTTAATATTTACCACAATCTTGGAGTCACTCTATATCGATGTTTCAGGCCTTTTCAGCCATCGTCGCGTCAGGACTGTGTTTATTTGTTAATTGATACACACTTTCCAAAAAAACACAAGCTACATAAAATTATCAACAGGAATACCATTAAAATAAGTTACTCGTGTATGCGCAACATAGAACAAATAATTTCAAGCCACAACAAAAATAAATATTAATAAACCACCGACAAGAGCCAAACCCACCTCCAGAAAATGCAACTGCAGAAATAAGGAACATTGCCCGCTAAACAAACAATGTTTAGAATCAAGTTTAATTTACCAAGCCAAAGTCACCTAACTAAAACAAAGAAGCAAGAAAATATGTAGGACTAACGGAAAATAATTTCAAAACGAGATACAAGCTCCACACAAACTATTGTTAGAAACTCTAACACAAAAAACATCCACAAAACACAGCGAACATATTTGGAAATTAATAGACAACAAACTAGACTACATTTCATGGAAAATTATATCTAAAACAACAGGATACACACCATCATCAAAAAAATGTGGCTTATGCCTGGAAGAGAAACACACTATAATCAAACACCTCCGTGAAGCCACATTCAATACGAAGAAAAAAGATGTACAATAGTTGTCCACATCGCCGAAAGCACTTACTTATCAACTACAAACCTACGTAATCAACTAAACAAGCAACAACACACAACCATCCAAACTCATGTAACACACAGTCCAGACGATGGCTAAAAAGGCCTGAAACATCGATGTAGACTGACTCCAACATGGTAGTAAATATTAAAATATCGATTTATCTATTTATCTCTATCTGTCTTTGCTTACCATAATTTTATATTGTCAGCCGCGAGACACATATCTAAATTTTCATTGTATTGCACAGGCCCTATTTGTCTTTTTTCAATTATTGCAATCTCGTATCCTCAAAAAATAGCGCCTTACGGATAGCAATATTGGTAAAGATTATGTGAAAAGTGTTGATATTAATGGCAACCGTGATGATATTAATATTGATATTGACGGCAAAAGGGTAGATATTGATATTGATGATGGCAACTCTTTTGGTTTTGTATTGATGATGACAACAGTGATAATATTGGTATTGTTGATGACAATAGTGTTGATATAGGTATTGATGGTGGCAACAGTGTTGATATTGGTTTTAAAAACGACAACAGTATTAGTGTTTGTATTAATGGCGGAAACAGTGTTGATATATTGATATTGATGGTGGCAACAGTGTATTTATTGAGAATTGCATACTTTTATACAGACATGGATACGAGAAGAAGCAAAAATAGATACCAGTACATCTTTCAGTGAATATAGGTAAAGTATTTTTCTTTGTATCAATTACACAAAAACATAAACATTTGATATTTTATATAACAAAATATACACCAAACATGCTTCAAGAGCTTTACAAGGTGTCCCTGTCATCAGGTTTACTTACCAAGTAGGATGAGAAATGACGCCATTTACGGGATATTACAATACTTTTAGACTTTTCTGGGATATGAAGTCAATTCACACCTATTTAAGGTGAGAGAATGTGATTAATTATTCTATTCCAAGGAGTCCTATATAATTTGTCTTATTTGTCTTATGACAATTCAGGTATCTTCTACCCTCAAAAACCAACCCGTGCCGGATAGCAATATTGGTACTGATGATGGCAAAAGTGTTGAAATTGATGCCAACAGTGTTGATATTGGTATTGATGATGCAACAGTGTTGATATAGGTATTGAATGAGGCAAGAGGGTTTATGTTTGTATTGATTGTGGCACGAGTGGTGATATTGGTATTAGTGGTGACAAAGGTGATGATATTGGTATTGATTACGTAACATTGATGATGTTGGTCTTGATGATGCACGAGTGTTGATATTGGTTGGTATTGATGGTGGCAACAGTGTTAAATTTCGTATTAATTATGACATGTGTTAATATTGGTTGGGATGGAAACAAAACAATGGATATAGATAATAATAAATAAAACATTATTGCTATTGATATTGAATATAGAATACTGGGGTAACTATAGATGGTAGTGTCTGTGCAATAAAGAGTACCATAAATGGAAGCTATAATTGATTGATACTTACATGCTGTTAATCGCACGTGGATAGGAGGAAAAAACAACAAAGATTAGATCTTTTGATAAATAAAGTTAATGTATTGTCTTTTTATCAATTGTGGAGAGACACAAAAACTTGATATTTTCTAAAGCGAAATATACACCAAACGTTTTAAAAGCGCTTTATAAGGTCTCCCCAGTCATCAGCTTAACTAAACGAGTGGACGAGACATGACGCCAGTTAAGAGTTATTACAATATTTTTGGATACAGACAAATCTGTAAACGTCCAGATACTCAATTTGCACCTTACTTGTGTGAAATAATTTTGAGTAAAGATTGATCCTCTAGGACTCAACTATGCGCTGAAAGAGTCTCGAACCTATGACCTTCCGATCCGAATACGAATGTCATACCACAAGACCACATAACCCCACAAATCGTATTAATTACACGTTTAATTGTTTTAAACCCGTATGCGTTTCTCATTCTATTAAATTAAATTCACATGATCATCCTATCTTCTTCAATATGCCTTAAATGGGTCCACTCACGGATGTCTAGCCACACTTCATCTCTCTCTCTCTCTCTCTCTCTCTCTCTCTCTCTCTCTCTCTCTCTCTCTCTTTCTCTCTCTCTCTATCTATCTATCTCTCTCTATATATATATATATTTATTTTTATCTATTATCTATCTATCTATCTATCTATTCTATCTATTTATCTATCTATCTATCTATCTATCTATTTATCTACTATCTATCTACTATCTATCTATCTATCTATCTATCTATTTATCTACTATCTATCTATCTATCTATCTATCTATCTATTTATCTACTATCTATCTATCTATCTATCTATCTATCAATCTATCTACATATCTATCTATCTATCTATCTATCTATCTATCTATCTATCGATCGATCGATCTATGTATCTATCTCTATCTGTCTTTGCTTACCACAGTTTGATATTGCGGGCCATGTTACACATATCAAAGTTTTCATTTTATTTGCAGGCCCTATTTGTATTTTTTCAATTATGGCAATGCCGTTATCTTGTATACTCTAAAACTAACGCGTGGCGGTTAGCAATATTGTTATTGATAATGGGAAAAGTGTTGATATTGATGGTAAGGGGGGTGATATTAATATGGGTATTGACGGCAAGAGGGTCGATAGTGGTATTGATGGTGGCAACAGTGTTGATATTTGTATTGATCGTGGCAACAGTGTATTTCTTTATATTTGCATTCTTTTATTCAGATATTGATAGTAGAAGGAAGAAAAAAAAACCAGTGAATAGATGTAAAGTATTTTTCTTTGTATAAATTGCATAAAAATACAAATCTTAAAACGTTTTACAAGATGACCCCGTGATCAGCTTTACTTAACAAGTAGGATGAGACATGACACCAATTAGGGACTATTACAATATTTTCAACAACGGACTACGAAGTCATTTTACATCAAAGTACGGTGAGATAATGGGAGTAAAGATTCTTTCCCAAGGAGTCTTATTTAATTATTCTTCTTTGTCTGATGACAATTCTGGTATCTTCTACCCTCCAAAACCAGCCAGTACCGGACAGCAATAATATTAGTTTTGATGATGGCAAAAGTGTTAACGTTGATGACAACAGGGAGGATAATGATCTTGAATATGTCAATAGTGTTGACGTAAGTATTGATTGTGGCAACAGTGGTGATATTGGTATTGGTGGTGACAACGATGATGATGTTGGTATTGATTACGGTATCATTGGTGATGTTGGTATTGCTGATGTCAACAGTGTTGGTGTTGGTATTGATGGTGGCAACAGTATTGATATTAGTATTGATGGCGGCAACAGTGTTGGTGCTGGTATTGATTATGGCAAGTTTTAATGTCGGTTCCGATGGAAAGAAAATAATAGATATAGATAATAATAACTAGAACAGCATTGCTATTGATATTGAGTATTGAATTCTGAAGTAACTATAGATAGTTGTATCGGTTCCATTAAGCGTGCTATAAATAAAAGACCATAATTGATTAATACTTACTTTCTATTAGTAGGACATGGATAGGAGAAAGAAACAAAAAGATTAGAGCTTTCATTTAATATGGTTAAAGTATTTTTCTTTGTATCAATTGTATAGCGGAATTTATACTAAACGATCTTAAAGCGCTTTTTAGGCGTCCCCAGTCATCAGCTCAACTAAACGAGTAGGACGAGACAAGACGCCAGTAATGATACTGATAGAAACAGTGATGAAATTTGTATTGCTCATGTTTTGATATTGGTAATGATGGTGGCAATAGGGTTGATATTGGTTTTAATGACGGTAGCATTGTTAATTGTAACGTCTCTGTGTCAGACTTTGTTAATTCAATTTATTAATTATCAATTATATGGTAAATTTAAAACAAATATATTATACAATCATCTAAGACGGAGTTCTTTCAGTAACTAAACTAACACTAAACAATAGTCTTACGATGTTTGTAAGTCACAAAATGTGCTAATATGTTCACACAGTCAACATTCACACTGGCATGCAAAAATGCACAACACAAAATGCGTACCTCTAGAAAGACATAATTACACACATCCAAACAACTGCACTCGTACCAATCCAAACAACTCCAATATATTGCAATGCATGTTACACTAATATTGGTATTGATGCCGGCAACAGTGTTGATATTGGTATTGATGGTGGCAACAGTGTTGATATTGGTATTGGTGGTGGCAACAGTGTTGATATTGGTATGATGGTGGAAACAGTGTTGATGCTGGTATTACTTATGGCAAGTGTTAATATCAATCTGTTTCCGTGGAACCAAAATAATAGATATAGATAACAATAAATACAACAGTATTGATATTAATATTGGGTATTCAATTCTTGGGTAAATATAGAAAGTATTGTCGGTTCCATTAAGCGTACCATAACTGAAATACAGTAATTGATTGATACTTACCGCCTGTTAATCACACATGGATAAGAGAAATAAGCAACAAAGATTAGACCTTTCAATAAATATAGTTTAAGTATTTTATTTGTATCAATTGTATAGATACACAAAAACTTGATATTTTGTATAGCAGAATATACACTCAACCCTCTTAAACCGCGTTATACATACACTAAATTCGCTCAAAGCGTTTTACAATGATTCCCCGGTCATCAGCTCAACTAACCGAGTAGAGCGAGACATGACGCCAGTTAGGGGTTATTACAATAGGAACCAGGACATTCCAATCCGAAAGCGAATGTCATAACACAAGACCACATAACGCATCTCTTTGTCTTCATTCTTCAGGCATCAGTCAAGACAGAGTTACTCGTGTAGCCAAGTATTATAGTGTACACAAAGAGTCAAGACACGAAAGCGAATAGCATACCACAAGACCACATAACGCACAAATCGTATTAATTACACGTTTCATTGTTTTAAAACCGTTGTGTATCTCATTCTATTAATTTAAATTAACATATTCATCCTATCTTCTACAATGTTCTTTAAGTGTGTTAACTAACGGTAATTGAACCAGAACACTCTCATTCTCTCTCTCTCTCTCTCTCTCTCTCTCTCTCTCTCTATCTATCTATCTATCTATCTATCTATCTATCTATCTATCTATCTATCTATATATCTATCTCTATCTATCTATTCATCTATCTATTTATCTCTATCTTGCTTTTTTGTTACTAAATATTGATATTGTGAGCCGTGAGACATCAATCTAATGTTATTTTTTTTAATTTACAGGCCCTTTTTAATTTGTCTTTTTGCCTTATGACAATTCAGGTATCTTGTACGTTCTAACACCAACGGATACCGGACAGCAATATTGGAAAAAGAAATTGATGACAACAGTGATAATTTTTGTATTGAACGTGGCAACAGTGTTGATATTGGTATCGATTACGGTAACACTGTTGATATTCGTATTGATGGAGGCAACAGTGTTGATATTGGTATCGATGACGGTAACACTGTTGATATTCGTATTGATGGAGGCAACAGTGTTCATATTTGTATTGATGGTGGAAACATTGTTGATGTTGGTATTGATGGCAAGAGTGTTGATGTTGGTATTGATTATGGCAAGTTATTTGATTTATTGATTATCGATTTCGATGGAAACAAAATGATAGATATAGATAATAATGAATACAACAGTATTGCTATTGATATTGAGTATTGAATTCTGGTGTAACTATAGATAGTAGTGTCGGTGCCATTAAGTGTACCATTAATGAAAGGGTATAATTGATTGATACTTACTTTCTGTAAGGATAGGAGAAAGAAACAACAAATATTAGACTTTTCAGTAAATATATTTAAAGTATTTTTCTTTGTATTAATTGTATAAAAACACAGAACTTGATCTTTTATGTAGCGTAACATACACTAAATTCGCTCAAAGCGTTTTACGAGGATTCCCCAATCATCAGCTTAACTGAAAAAGTAGGATGAGACATGATGCCAGGTAGCATATAGAACAACAACTTTCAGACACAGACAGATATGGTAGGCTCATTTTACACCTGATTTGGGTGAGAGAATGTGAGTAAAGATTTTTGTTTACCAAAGACTCAAATATGCGCTGAACGAGACTCAAACCTATGGCCTTCTGACCCGAAAACGAATGTCATACCACAAGACCACATACCCCCACAAATCGTATTAATTACACGTTTAATTGGTTTAAACCCGTTTAGTAGAGTCACCGCCCAGTGAAAAAAACTCGTCGCGTTTCACTTTCATGTAAAACTTTAGTTTTCTTCATAGTTGGTTTGCTTTTTTATCTTAGACAATTTTTTGGTCGATTGGAATTTTGATTAGACCGCTCGAAGGTCATCCAGAGGTCAGTAAAGTTTTAAGAGGGCAAGTACTTTAACATTTAATAACTTGAAACTATTAACATTTTAAAACATCTTCAAGAACAAAAATACATTTTTTTGTAATAAACATTCTCATACATAGTGTTGGAGAAATCCCTCTCAACAACTACGAGTTATTGCCCTTGATTTGAATATTTGATGAATAAAAAGATCTATCCATTTAAAGTAACTTGTTAAACACGCTTAATTGTATACAACTCAAAGAATAAAATTTGCTTATTATGATGTTAGTGACAAGCATGTGAAGTTACAAGTAAATTGAACAAAGTTTGATTGATTTATTGCCCTTTAGAAAGGGTTCATGTTTTTGGGGGGGTGGGGATGGGGGTCGAGGTAGATAGCCACCTACTATCTCTCTCTCTCTCTCTCTCTCTCTCTCTATATATATATATCTCTTCTATATATTATATATATATATATATATATATATATATATATATATATATTATAATCCACCTATCTATCACTATCTCTATCTATCTATATATATATATATATATATATATATATATATATATATATATATATATATATATATATATATATATATCTGTATCTGTCTTTGCTTACCACAAATGGTATTGTCAGCCGCGAGACACATATCTATTTTATTGTAAAGGCCCTATTTCTCTTTTTTAAATTATGGCAATCTTGTATCCTCTTAATCTAGCGCCTTACGGATAGCAATATTGGTAAAGATTATGTGAAAAGTGTTGATATTGATGGCAACCGGGATGATATTGATATTGACATTGACGGCATTGATGATGGCAACACTGTTGGTTTTGTATTGATGATGGCAATAGTGATAAAACTGATAGCAACTGTGATCATATTGGTATTGCTCATGACAATAGTGTTGATATTGGTATTGATGGTGGCAACAGTGTTGATATTGGTTTTAGAAACGAAAACAGTATTGATATTGGTATTGATGGTGGTAACAGTGTATATATTGAGAATTGCATATTTTTATTCAGACATGGATACGAGAAGAATCAAAAAAGTTATCAGTGTATATAGGTAAATTATTTTTCCTTGCATCAGTTGCACGAAGACATAAAAACTTGATCTTTTAAATAACGCAATATACACCAAATGTACTTCAAGCGCTTCACTATGTGCCCCTGTCATCAGGATTACTTAACAAGTAGGATGAGACATGACGCCAGTTAGGGGATATTACAATACTTTCAGACATAGGCTATGAAGTAATTTTACACCTATGTAAGGTGAGAGAATGTGAGTAATTATTTTTTCCCAAGGAGTCCTACTTAATTTGTCTTATTTGTCTTATGACAATTCAGGTATCTTCTACCCTCTAAAACCAACCCGTACCGGATAACGATATTGGTACTGATGATGGCAAAAGTGTTGAGATTGATGAAAACAGTGTTGATATTGGTATTGAATATGGCAACAGTGTTGATATTGATATTGATGACGATAACATTGATGATAATTGTATTGGATGAGGCAACAGTGTTGATATAGGTATTGAATGAGGCAATAGTGTTTATGTTGGTATTGATTGTGGCACGAGTGGTGATATTGGTATTGGTGGTGACAAAGGTGATGATATTGGTATTGATTACGGTAATTTTGATGATGTTGGTCTTGATGATGGCATGAGTGTTGATATTGGTATTGATGGTGGCAACAGTGTTGAATTTCGTATTAATTATGACAAGTGTTAATATCAGTTTCAATGGAAATGAAACAATGAATATAGATAATAATAAAAATAACAGTACTGCTTTTGATATTGAATATAGAATACTGGGGTATTAGATAGTAGTGTCTGTGAAATAAAGCGTACTGTAAATGGAAGACTATAATTGATTGGTACTTACCAACTGTTAATCGCACGTGGATAGGAGGAAAAAACAACAAAGATTAGATCTTTTAATAAATAAAGTTATTGTATTGTCTTTGTATCAATTGTGGAGAAACACAAAAACTTGAGATTTTCTATAGCGAAATATAAACTAAACGTTTTAAAAGCGCTTTATAAGGTCTCCCCAGTCATCAGCTCAACTAAACGAGTGGACGAGACATGACGCCAGTTAGGGGTTATTACAATATTTTCGGATACAGACAAATCTGTAAAAGTCCAGATACTCAATTTACACCTAACTTGTGTTAATGAATTTGAGTACAGATTCTTCCTCAAGGACTCAACTATGCGCTGAAAGAGTCTCAAACCTATGACCTTCCGATCCAAATAAGAATGTCATACAACAAGACCACATAACCCCACAATTGTATTAATTACACGTTTAATAGTTTTAACCCGTTGCGTTTCTCATTCTATTAAATTAAATTCACATGATCATGCTATCTTCTCCAATATGCCTTAGATGTGTTCACTCACGGATATCGAGCCACTTACTCTCTCTCTCTCTCTGTCTCCCTCTCTCTCTCTCTCTGTCTCTCTCTCTCTCTGTCTCTCTCTCTCTCTATCTCTCTCTCTCTCCATCTCTCTATATGTCTATCTCTATCTATCTCTCTCTATCTATCTATCTCTCTCTCTCTTTCTATCCATCTATATATATATATATATATATATATATATATATATATATATACATATATATATGCCATGTATGTATTTATCTTTCTATGTATATCTCTATTTATTCATCTATCTATCTATCTATCTATCTATCTATCTA
>NC_088372.1:8792093-8867093 GCF_034508935.2 Berghia stephanieae | reverse complement strand
TATTGATATCGTTATTGATGACGGTAACATTAATGATGTTGATATTGGTATTGATGGTGGCAACAGTGTTGATGCTGGTATTGATGGTGGCAACAGTGTTGATGCTGGTATTGATGGTGGCAACAGTGCTGATGCTGGTATTGATGGTGGCAACAGTGTTGATGCTGGTATTGATGGTGGCAACAGTGTTGATGCTGGTATTGATGGTGGCAACAGTGTTGATGCTGGTATTGATCGTGGCAACAGTGCTAATATTGGTATTGATGGTGGCGATGCTCGTATTGATGGTGGCAACAATGTTGATGCTGGTATTGATGGTGGCAACAGTGTTGATGCTGGTATTGATGGTGGCAACAGTGTTGATGCTGGTATTGATGGTGGCAACAGTCTTGATGCTGGTATTGATTATGGCGAGTGTTTATATCGGTTTCGATGGAAATAAAATAGTGGATATAGATAATAATAAATACGACAGTATTGCTATTGATATTGAGTATTGGATTCTTCGTAACTATAGATATAACTATAGATACTAGAGTTGGTTCGATTAAGCGTACCATAAATGAAACACTATAATTGATTGATACCTACCGACTGTTAGTAGTTAGACGTGAATACGAGAAAGAAACAACAAAGATTAGACCTTTCAGGAAATATAATTAAAGTATTCATCCTTGTATCAATTGTATAAAAACACAAAAACGTGAACGTTTATGTAGCGGAATATACATTTAACATACTCAAAGCGCTTTATAAGGTGTCCCCAGTCATGAGCGTCACAGAATGAGTAGGAAAAGTTTGGCGATATACAATATTTTGGGACACAGACAAATGTGTTGAAGGCCAGATACACATTTTCCACATGAGTTGGGTGAGAGAATGTGGGCAAAAATTATTTTACCAAAGACTCAAATATGCGCTGAACGAGGCTCAGACCTCAAACCGTCTGAACAAGTAGGATAAGACATGACGCCACTAAGGGGTTAATACAAATTTTATCGGATACAGACGAATTTGTCTGAATAATCATTTTACACCTGACTTGGATTAGATAATATGAGTGAAGGCTTTTTCCCAAGGACATAACTATGTGCTGAACGAGGGTGGAACCCAGGACCTTCAGATCCGAAAGTAATTGTCATACCACAATACCACATAACGCACAAATCGTAATAATAAACACGTTTGATTGTTTTAAACCCGTTATGAATAGTATTCTATTTAATTAAATCAACATGTTCATCCCATCTTTTCCAATATTCTTTAGCTATGTCTACTTACGGAAGTAGAGTCACCTATTCTCTCTCTCTCTCTCTCTCTCTCTCTCTCTCTCTCTCTCTCTCTCTCTCTCTCTCTCTCTCTCTCTCCATCTCTCTCTATGTCTCTCTCTCTCTATCTAATTCTCTTTCTATCTATCTATTTCTCTCTCTTTTTATCCATCTATCTATCTAGATATACATAAATAAATATATATATATATATATATATATATATATATATATATATATTTATTTATTTATCTTTCTATGTACATCTTTATCTATTTATCTATCTATCAATCTATCTATCTATCTGTCTATCAATCAATCTATCTATTTATCTATCTACCTATCTATTTATCTATGAATCAATCAATCTATCTATCTATCTATCTATCTATCGATCTATCTACCTATCTATCTATCTGTCTATCTATACCTGTATTTGCTTACCACAATTTGATATTGTGGGCCGTGAGACATATATCACAGATTTCATTTAATTGTATGACGTCATTTGTATTTTTCAATTATGACGATGCATTAATTTGAATCCTCTAATGCGTAGCAAATAGCAATAATATTGGTAATGATAACGGGGATAGTGTTGATATTGATGGCAAAAGTGATGATATTGTTATTGATTTTGACGGCAAAAGGGTCGATTTTGGTATTGATTGTGGCAACAGTTTTGGTATTTGTAGTGATGATGGCAACAGTGATTATACTGAAAGCAGCAGTGATGATATTGGTATTGCTCATGACAAGAGTGTTGATATTGGTATTAATGACGGTAACAGTGTTAATATTCGTAATGATAATAATAATATAATAATAATAATACTTTATTGCATCCCAAAAAGGAAATTTTTTTGTACAGACGTGTTATAATTTACACAATAAGATAAAAATACAATGGAAATAGGATGTATATATAAAAAAAGGAGCAGCTCTATACCCAGAGCTGCGCTTTATAATATGAATAATTTCAACACTGTAAAATAGTTAAACACTGTCACTATAAATTGAAAATTGAAAAGATTGCAAAACAAATATATTAATAAATTAATATTTATATTTTTAAAAAGTAAAAATGAGAAATAATTATATAAAATGATTATTGCTTGTTGTTATAAAGCCTAATACTGGACGGCAGAAAAGATTTTCGGTGTCTCTCTGTTTTGGTTGAAATAGAGAAAGGGCGACCACTTCTTTCTGACATAATAACTGATGGTCTTAGTGGATGATACTGGTCGTTTAATATTTTAGTTATTTTATTTATACAAAATTTCTCGTATAAAAGATCTACATCGTCAACATCATTTATATAGCGTTTAATGGATTTTTTAATAGTTGAATTTATTTTGTTCCTTTCCACTGCTAAGCAATTGCCTCCCCAAGCTGTTATACAAAATGACAAAACACTTTCAATTACTGCTCTATAAAATAATGTGCAGATGGTTTTATCTATTCTAAACTGAGAGAGTTTTGATAAAAAATGTGTACGTCACCACATCTTATGCCTAATTATTTTCAAGTGTTCATCCCACTTGAGCCTGTCATCAATCGTTACACCAAGGTATTTGTAGTGAGGAACTCGCTGGACGAATTGGTCCTTTAATTTTAACGGTTCTATCGGTTCCTTCACTCTCCTAAAGTCAATCACTAGCTCCTTTGTCTTGCTTATGTTAAGCTCTAGGTGGCCAACAGTGTTGATATATTGGTATTTATGGTGGTAACAGTGTATTTATTGAGAATTGCATTATTTTAGTCAGACATGGAAAGGAGAAAGTAATAAAAAACACCACCAGTAAACATTTCAGTGAATATAGGTAAAGCATTTTTCTTTGTATCAATTGCACGAAAACAAAAACTTGATCTTTTAAATAACTGAATATACACCAAATGTGCTTCAAGCACTTTACAAGGTGTCCCTGTCATCAGGTTTACTTACCAAGTAGGATGAAACGTGACGCCAGTTAGGGGATATTACAATACTTTCAGACATAGGCAATGAAGTCATTTTACACCTTTGTAAGGTGAGAGAATGTGACTAATTATTCTTTCCCAATGAGTTCTATTTAATTTGTCTTATGACAATTCATGTATCTTCTACCCTCTAAAACCAACCCGTAGCGGATAGCAATATTGGTACTGATGATGGCACAAGTGTTGAAATTGATGACAACAGTGTTGATATTGGTATGGGAATATGGCAACAGTGTTGATAATATTATTGATGACGATACAATTGATGATATCGGTATTGAATGAGGCAACAATGTTTATGTTGGTATTGATTGTGGCACGAGTGGTGATATTAGTATTGGTGTTGACAAAGGTGATGATAGTGATATTGATTACAGTAACCTTGATGATGTTGGTCTTGATGATGCATGAGTGTTGATATTGGTATTGATGGTAGCAACAGTGTTGAATTTCGTATTAATTATGCCAAGTGTTAATATCGGTTTCGATGGAAACAAAACAATGAATAGTAAAATTACAACCGGATTGCTATTGATATTGAGTATAGAATACTTGGGTAACGATAAATAGTAGTGTCTGTGCAATAAAGTGTACCACAAATGGAAGACTATAATTGATTGATACTTACATACTGTTAATCACACGTGGATAGGAGGAAAAAACAACAAAGATTAGATCTTTTAATAAATATAGTTAATATATTGTCTTTATGTGAATTGTGGACAATCACAAAAACTTGATATTTTCTATAGCGAAATATACATTACACGTCTTAAAAGCGCTTTATAAGGTTTCCCCAGTCATCAGCTCAACTAAACGAGTGGACGAGACATGACGCCAGTTAGGGGTTATTACAATATTTTCGGATACAGACAAAGCTGTGAAAGTCCAGATACTCAATTTACACCTGACATGTGTTAAATAATTTGAGTAAAGATTTTTCCTCAAGGACTCAACTATGCGCTGAAAGAGTCTCGAACCTATGACCTTCCGATCCGAATACGAATGTTATACCACAAGACCACATAATCCCATAAATCGTATTAATTACACGTTTAATTGTTTTAAACCAGTTACGTTTCTCATTCTATTAAATTAAATTCACATGATCTTCCCATCTTCTCCAATATTCTTTAGGCGTGTCTAATTACTGAAGTAGAGCCACCTATTCTCTCTCTCTCTCTCTCTCTCTCTCTCTCTCTCTCTCTCTCTCTCTCTCTCTCTCTCTTTCTTTCTTTCTCTCTGCTCTCTCTCTCTCTCTCACACTGTCTCCATCTCTGTCTATGTCTCTCTCTATCTATCTCTCTTTCTATCTCTCTCTCTCTCTCTCTCTCTCTCTCTCTCTCTCTCTCTTTCTTTCTATCCATCTATATATACATAAATATATATATATATATATATATATATATATATATTTATCTTTCTATGTATATCTCGATCGATTTATCTATCTATCTATCTATCTATCTATCTATCTATCTATCTATCTATCTATCTATCAATCTATCTATTTATATATCTACCTATCTATTTATCTATCTATCTATCTATCTATTTATCTATCTATCTATAAATCAATCTATCTATTTAACTATCTATCTCTATCTGTGTTTGCTTACCACAATTTGATATTGTGGTCCTTGAGACACATATCACAGTTTTCATGTTATTGTACAGTACCTATTTGTATTTTTCAATTATGCCATTGCATTATCTTGTATCCTCTAAAACTAATGCGTAACGAATAGCAATAATATTGGTAATAATAACGGGAATATTGTTGATATTGATGGCAAAAGTGGTGATATTGTTATTGATTTTGACGGCAAAAGGGTCGATTTTGGTATTGATGGTGGCAACAGTGTTGGTATTTGTATTGATGATGGCAATAGTGATAATATTGGTATTGCTCATGACAAGAGTGTTGATGTTGGTATTATTGACGGTAACAGTGTTAATATTCGTAATGATGGCGCCAACAGTATTGATATATTGGTATTGATGGTGGTAACAGTGTATTTATTGAGAATTGCATTCTTTTAATCAGACATCGAAAGGAAAATGAATATCAAATTAAAACACAAATATTTGATCTTTTGAATAGCGCAGTATACACCAAACTTGCTTAAAGCACTTAACATCGTGTTCCTTTCATCAGCTTCACTTAAGAAGTAGGATGAGACATGATGCCAATTAGGGGATATTACAATATTTTCAGACATACGCTATGAACTCATTTTACATCTAAGTAAGGTGAGAGAATCTGAGTACTTGTTCTTTCCCAAGGAGTCCTACTTAATTTGTCTTTTTTTGTCTAATGATAATTGAGGTATCTTTTACCCTCTAAAACCAACCCGTACCGGATAGCAATATTGGTACTGATGGTGGCAAATGTGTTAAAAATTATGACAACAGGGACGATAATGGTATTGAATTTGGCAACATTGTTGATGTCGGTATAATATAAGACAGTAACGTTGATGATGTTGGTATTGGAGGAAGCAACGGTGTTGATGTCTGTATTGAATGAGGCAACAGTGTTGATATTGGTATTGAATGAGGCAATAGTGTTGATATTGGTATTGAATGAGGCACTAGTGTTGATGTTAGTATTGATTGTGGCACGAGTGGCGATATTGGTATTGCTGGTTACAACGGTGATGATATCGGTATTCATTTCTGTAACATTGACGATGTTAGTCTTGATGATGACATGTGTGTTGATATTGGTTTTTATGGTAGCAACAATGTCGATGCTGGTATTGTTAATGGTAGGTGTTCATATCGGTTTTGGTGGAAACTAAATAATAGATATAGATAATGATAAATACAACGGTATTGCTATTGATATTGAGTATAGAACACTGGGGTAACGATAGATAGTAGCGTCTGTGCAATAAAGCGTACTATACATTGAAGACTATAATTGATTGATACTTAAAATCTGTTAATCGCACGTGGATAGGAGAAAAAAAACAAAAAAGATTAGATCTTTTAATAAATAAAGTTAATGTATTGTCTTTGTATCAATTGTGGAGAAACACAAAAACTTGATATTTTCTATAGCGAAATATACACTAAACATTTTAAAAGCGCTTTATAAAGTCTCCCAGTCATCAGCTCAACAAAACGAGTGGACGAGACATGATGCCAGTTAGGGATTATTACAATATTTTCGGATACAGACAAATCTGTAAACGTCCAGATACTCAATTTACACCTGCCTTAAAAGTTAAGATTTTTCCTCAAGGACTCAACTATGCGCTGAACGAGACTGGAAACCAGGACCTTCCGATCGAAAGCGAATGTCATACCACAAGATCACATAACGCACAAATCGTATTAATTACACGTTTAATTGTTTTAAAACTGTTGTGTATCTTATTCTATTAAATTAGATTAACTGTTACAATGAATGACATAATCAGTCGGATGGTGAAAAGGTTTGAACTGAGATATTGCCAAGTTTAGTTAGAAGGTCAATTTTTTTACCAAAAATGATTCTTGTCATAAACAATTAAATCAAACCTTTTTGTACTTCTTCTGGAAATATCAAAGCTTAATTTCCTTCTAAATATTTTTTACAGTTAGTAGAGTTGAAGAAGTGAAAAATTTGAGAAAAGTTGCTGGATACCTGCCCCGTACATTTGACCATAATTTCATGAGTAATCACCCGATTTACTTCAAATAAAGATTAAATTGTTCTGGGGAGCATATTATTTCAGACAATGACAAAAAATGCAAATCTAAAATGTTCACCTTCGGACTGATTATATCATGCACTGACACAACTTGTTTATTTCATCTTCTCCAATAATCTTTAGATGTGTTCACTTACGGACATTGAACCACCTCTCTCTCTCTCTCTCTCTCTCTCTCTCTCTCTCTCTCTTTCTTTCTCTCTCTGTCTGTCTGTCTCTCTCTTTCCAACTCTCTCTCTCTCTCCAACTCTCTCTCTCTCTCTCTCTCTCTCTCTCTCTCTCTCTCTCTCTCTCTCTCTCTCTCTCTCCCTTTTTTTCTCTCTCTATCTACCTATCTATCTATCTATCTATCAATCTATCTATCTATCTATATACACATCACTTTCTCTCTTTGCTTACTACATTTTAATATTGTGATCCATGAGACATCCTTCTAAGTTTCTTATTGTTAGTTTACAGGCCATGTTTAATTGGTCTTTTTCTCTTATGACAAATCAGATATATTGTACGCTCTAAGACCAACCCGTACCGGGTAGCAATATTGGAACTGATCGTGGCAAGGGTGCTGACATTGTTTTTGATGACAAAAGCGATCATATTGGTATTGAATATGACAACAGTATTGATATCGTTATTGATGACGGTAACATTGATTATGTTGATATTAGTATTGATGGTGGCAACAGCGTTGATGCTGGTATTGATGGTGGCAACAGCGTTGATGCTGGTATTGATGGTGGCAACAGTGTTGATGCTGGCATTGATGGTGGCAACAGTGTTGATATATGTATTGATTATGGCAAGTGTTTATATCGGTTTCGATGGAAACAAAATAGTGGATATAGATAATAATAAATACAAAAGTATTGCTATTGATATTGAGAATTGAATTCTTCGTAACTATAGATACTAGTGTTGGTTCCATTATGCGTACCATAAATGAAAGTCTATAATTAATTGATACTTACCGCCTGTTAGTCGAAAGATGTGGATACGAGAAAGAAACAACAAAGATTAGGCCTTTCATGAAATATAATTAATGTATTTATCATTGTATCACTTTAATAAAAACACAAAAACTTTTGTGTAGCGGAATATGCAAAAAACCTGATCAAAGCGTTTTATAAGGTGTCCCCAGTCATGAGCGTCACTGAATGAGTAGGAAAAGACGTGTGACGCCAGTTAGGGGTTATACAATATTTTCGGACACAGACAAATGTGTTGAAGGCTAGATACTCAATTTAGACCTGACCTGTGTGAAATAATTTCAGTTATGATTTTTCCTCAAGGACTGAACTATGCGCTAAACGAGGCTGGACCCCAGGACCTTAAAATCGGAAACCGATCCACAAGACCGCATAATTCACAACACGTATTAATTACACTTTTAATTGTTTTAAAACCGTTGTGTATCTTACTCTATTAAATTGAATTAACATGTTTATTTCATCTTCTCCAATATTGTTTAGGTGTGTTCACCTACTCTCTCTCTCTCTCTCTCTCTCTCTCTCTCTCTCTCTTTCTCTCTTTGTCTCTCTCTCTCTCTCTCTCTCTCTCTCTCTCTCTCTCTCTATCTATCTATCTATCTATCTATCGCTTTCTCCCTTTGCTTACTACGTTTTGATATTGTGATCCATGAGACATCATTCTAAGTTTCTTTTTTTTTAGTTTACAGGCCATTTTTAATTGGTCTTTTTCTCTTATGACAAATCGGATATTTCGTACGCTCTAACACCAACCCGTACCGGATAGCAATATTGGAACTGATCGTGGCAAAGGTGCTGACATTGGTGACAAAAGTGATAATATTTGTAGTATTGAATATGACAACAGTATTGATATCGTTATTGATGACGGTAACATTGGTGATGTTGATATTGGTATTGATGGTGGCAACAGTGTTGATGCTGGTATTGATATTGGCAAGTGTTTATATCGGTTTCGATGGAAATAAGATAGTGGATATAGATAATAATAAATACGACAGTAATGCTATTGATATTGAGCATTGGATTCTTCGTGACTATAGATATAACTATAGATACTAGAGTTGGTTCGATTAAGCGTACCATAAATGAAACACTATAATTGATTGATACTTACCGTCTGTTAGTAGTTAGACGTGAATACGAGAAAGAAACAACAAAGATTAGAACTTTAAGGAAATATAATTAAAGTATTTATCTTTGTATCAGTTGTATAAAAACACAAAAACGTGAACGTTTATGTAGCGGAATATACACTTAACATACTCAAAGCGCTTTATAAGGTGTTCCCAGTCATGAGCGTCACTGAATGAGGAGGAAAAAGTTCGGGTTATACAATATTTGGGACACAGACACATGTGTTGAAGGCCAGATACCACATAACGCATAACTTGTAATAATTACACGATTAATTGTTTATAACCCGTTATGAATCTTATTCTATTAGATTAAATTAACATGTTCATCCCATCTTCTCCAATATTCTTTAGGTGTGTCTAATTACGGAAGTAGAGCCACCTATTCTCTCTCTCTCTCTCGCTCACTCTCTCTGCATATCTCTCTCTATGTGTCTCTCTCTGCTCTCTCTCTCTCTCTCTCTCTCTCTCTCTCTCTCTCTCTATAAATATATATATATATATATATATATATATATATATATATATATATTTCACTATATCTATATATATATATATATATATATATATATATATATATATATATATATATATATCCCTATCTGTCTATCTATCTATCTATCTATCTACCTATCTGTCTTTACATCTCTATCTATCGATCAATCAATCAATCAATTTATCTATCTATCTATCTATCTATCTATCTATCTATCTATCTATCTATCTATCTATCTGTCTATCTATCTATCTATCTATCTATCTATCTATCTGTCTGTCTATTTATCTCTGTCTCTTCCTGCTTACTAAATTTTGATATTGTGAGCCTTGAGACATCATTCCAATGTTCTCTTTTTTATTTTGCAGGCCCTGTTTACTTTGTCTTTTTGTCTTATGACAATTCAGTTATCTTTTACGCTCTAACACCAACCTGTACAGGATTGGAAAGTTGGCAAAAGGGTTGAAATTGATAAATAACAGTGATAATATTGGTAATAATAAATAAAACAGGATTACTAATAACTTTGAGTATTGATTTTGGGGTAACTATAGATAGTAGAATCGGTGTTATTAAGTTAACCATTAATGAAAGAGTATAAATGATTAATACTTACCGGCTGTTAGACACACATGGATAGGATAAAGAAACAAGCAAAGATTAGACCTTTCTGTAAATACAGTTAAAGTATTTCTATTTGTATCAATTGTTTAAAAACACAAAAATTGATATTTTGAATAGCGCAAGAAACAGTAAACGAGCTCAAAGCGCTTAACAAGGTATCCCCAGCCATCAGGTAAACTGAACGATTAGGACGAGACATGATGCCACTAAGGGGTTATTACAATATTTTCAGACAGACAGATTTCTTAACGGCCAAATAATCATCTTAATCCTGAGTCCGGTGAGAGAATGTGATTAAAGATTCTTTCCCAAGGACTCAACTCTGTGCTGATCGAGGGTCGATCCCAGGATATTCCGATCCGAAAGCGAGTGTCATACCACAAGATCACATAGCCTCACAAATCATATTATTTACACGTTTAATTGTTATAAAACCGTTATAATTCACATTCTATTATATTAAATTGACATGTACATCCCATCTTCTCCTAAATTCCTTAGGTTTGTCCACTTACGGAAGTTGAGCCACAGACTCTCAACTCTTTCTCTCTCCCTCTCTCTCTCTCTCTCTCTCTCTCTCTCTCTCTCTCTCTTTCTTTCTTTCTTTCTCTCTCTCGCTATCTATCTATCTATCTCTCTATCTAGTTAGCTAGCTATCTCTATATCTCTTCGCTCAGCAAATTTTGATATTGTGAGCCATGAGACATCTATCTAAGGTTCCTTCTTATTTTGCAGGCCCTATCTATTTTATATTTTTTGTTTTATGACAATTCAGCTATCTCTCACCCTCTAAAACCAACCCATAACGGATAGCAATATTGGGAATGATGACGGCAAAAGTGTTGAAATTGATGACAACAGGGATGGCATTGCAATTGAATATGGCAACAGTGTTGATTTGGGTATTGATGACAACAGGGAAGATATCGGTACTGAAGGTGGCAACAGTATTGATATTGGTATTGATGACGGTAATATTAATGATGTGGGTATTAATGGAGGCAAACGTGGTGATATTTCTATTGATGACGGTAACAGTGTTGATGTTGGTATTGATAGTGCCAACAGTTTTGTTGTTGGTATTAATGGTGTCCACGGTGTTGATATTGGTATTGATTATGGAAAGTGTTAATATTGGTTTCGATGGAAGCATAATATTTGATAAACATAATAAATACCACAATATTGCGATTGGTATTGAGTATTGAATTTTGGGGTAACTATAGATAGTAATTATTACGCGGAAAAGAAATGAAACACTATAATTGATTGATACTTACTTGCTTGTAGCCACACATTGATAAGAGGAAGAAACACGCAAAGATTAGACTCTTCAATAAATATAGTTAAATTATTTTTATTTGTATCAGTTGATTAAAAACCCAAAAACTTGATCTTTTGTACAGCGGAATATACACTAAACGAGCTCAAAACGCTTTAAAAGGTTTTCCCAGCCATCAGCTTCACTGAAAAGTTAGGACGAAACATGACGCCAGTAATGGGATATTACAATATTTTCAGACATTGACAAATCATTTAACGGCCAGATACTCATTTAAACCTAAGTTCGGTGATATAATGTGAGTAAAGATTCTTTCCCAAAGGCTCAACAATGCGCTGAACGAGGCTCGAACTCAGAAAGTGAATGTTATACCACAATACCAACGAACTGGACAAATCACATTAATTACACGTTTAATTGTTTTAAAACCATTGTCTTTCTCATTCTATTAAATCAAATTAACATGTTCATCCCATCTTTTCCTTAATCTTTGGTGTGCCTACTTACGGAAGTTTAGCCACCTACTCTCTCTCTCTCTCTCTCTCTCTCTCTCTCTCTCTCTATATATATATATATATATATATATATATATATATATATATATATATATATATATATATATCTTTTGCTTACCACATATTGATATTGTGAGTCGTGAGACATCATTCTCAAGTTTCTTTTTTATTTTACATGCCCTGTTTAATTTGTCTTTTTGTCTTATGACGAGTCAGGTATCTTGTACGCTCTAACACCAACCCGTACCGGATAGCAATATTGGTAATGATGAATTCAAAAGTAGTAAAATTGATGACAACAGTGATAATATTGGTATTGAAAATGGCAAGTGTTGATATTGGTTAGATGACGGTAACATTGATTATGTTGGTATTGATGATGGCAAGAGTGTTGATAGTGGTAATGATGGTGGAAACAGTATTGATATTGTTATTGTTGGTGGCAACAGTGACGACATTGCTATTAATCACGGTAAGAGTAATGGTATTGTTATTGATGATGGCAAGAGTGTTGATTTTGGTATTGATGACGTTAACAGTGTTGGTATCGATAACTGTAACAATATTGATATGGGTACTAGTGGTGGCAATATTGTTGCTTTTGGAATTGATTGTGGAAACAGTGTTGATATTGGAATTGATGGTGGCAACAGTGTGACATTGGTATTGATGGCAGTAACATGATGATAGTGGTATTGATGTTGGCAATAGTCTTAATATTGTTTTCAATGGAAACAAAATATTGAATATAAAATTAAAAAACCAACAGTAGAGCTATTGTTTTTGTTTGTTGTTTTTAAGGGTTTTACGGCGCTTGCTACACATTTAGGTTACGGAATGGCTATTCGTCAGTACTGACCCCCAGGCGCTGGCACCTGCGGATCAGTACTGACGAACAGGCACCGGCGTCTGGGGGTCAGTACTGACTAATACTATTACTAGTACTGATGCCAATTGGTCAGTTCTGACCTGGCCACGGGCGTTGACGGTACCAAAATTATGGAAAAATGCCATTTTAAAAAAATAACTTGATCTACGACAAATAAATCAGCATTTCCTGTCCCATACTAGTCGCAGGGAAGCCCTTGTTTTCACTAAATCTTTTTGTCGGTTTACGTGAGATTTGTTTAATAAATATATCAATTAATTAAACAAGTGAAATTGTCCAATCCTGAGAAAAAGACCAAATTTGGTGTTGAAACGCCAAACTGGAAGCCCTATATTTCGGTTCATCCAACGCGCATGCTCACTGCACTGATGCGTGGCGCTAGAACTGAAAGTGAAAGCTCTTTCATTGTCTCGTCTTTCTTCATTCCTGTCATTTGAAATTCGGCTTGCTCGCATCTTACTGAGACAGGAAAAGTAGAAAACGGTAAGGGCTGCCTGAAGCCGGTGATCGTAAAATACTAACGAAAGAGTGAAAATGAAAGGCTTCGTATGGGAACAAAACAGACAATGGACGTTTCGGGTACAAACCCTTCATTAACACAACAATACAGAAATAAACGTGGAAAACAAATAAAATATAATGAAAAATAACTTTGTCGTCTGTACTCAATGGTGGTTGAGGTTGCAGTATGAATGAAATGTCAGCGTGGGTAGATGATAGGGTGCCCCAGGGGGGTGATCTGATTGATAAGAAAAGGTCAGCGTCAGGGAACAGAACCTTCCAGAAAATAATGGAAGATAAAAGACATATAAGTAGTAGTAGTAGTAGTAGTAGTAGTAGTAGTAGTAGTAGTAGTAGTAGTAGTAGTAGTAGTAGTAGTAGTAGTAGCAGTAGTAGTAGTAGTAGTAGCAGTAGTGGTAGTAGTAGTTAGTGGTAGTAGTAGTAATAGAATGGACAAAGTATTATAAAAGAATCGTAACAGGAAATATTATAACACATTTTCCTCTATTTTTCTTTAAATAAAGCTATAACGAAAATATACGGGGGAAAAAAACAATAAAAACAAAATAACCCAAAGAAATAGAATGGACAACATAAAATAAAATAGAATCTTACGGTGGCTTGAAATAACGAGTCATATCGTTGCCCCAACGGCATCTAACGCGTTAGAAATCAAACTTATCTAAGTGACCAAGTGTTACTGTGTGCCATCGGATAAGTTGGCCTGAGAGCCTGGAATTTTAAGTGTTTTTTTTTTTTTTTTTTTTAATGGTATACTTTTGGAAGTGACGAATAAGTGCGAAGAGGTCTTTCGATGTTCGTCAGTGCTGATCAATGGTGGGCGGTGGCACAGACCGAAGAGAGGTTGTCTGTGGGCGGTGGCACCTGTTGTTCAATACTGACCAATAGACACCAGGTTATTGGTCAGTACTGACCTCCAGGCACTGGCGTCTGTTCGTCAGTACTGACCCGCATGTGCTAGCGCCTGGGAGTCAGTACTGACCAATAGCCCTAGCCTTTAGGTTATATCAGCGCCAGTAAAAAGGAAGAAAATGGGATAGTAAAAAGTTCTAGAATTACAATTAAAGCATTCAAGAAAAAGTAAGACAAAGGGGAACTGAGAACAAATAGGGATCAGATGTAGATTCCAAGAGCATACCACCAATGTACTTAGTTTGAAATCACCTACAAGTCTCATCCAGACACAAGCACAAAATCCAACAAAGAGGAACACACTCAAATGCTTACATTATACATTAAAAATAACAAATATTATAATACATAACAGAGAGATGATTTACAAGGAAAAAAATATCATCTCCCAAAACAATAACTATGCATTTGACTGTTTCCCTCCCAGCTAGGATTCCGGCCAGTGCCAGGACAAAACCAAGTAATCTCATTCCGAGACAAAGACAGAAAGCATGTTGGAAAACAGATATAAGGGGATAGAAGACACAGTATGTACCTCCCTGCCCGCTCTGGGAGGTCAGGATCCCCATCCAGAGTATAGCTATTGATACTGAGTAAATATTTTGGGGGAAATATAGATAGTAGTGTCGGTGCCATTAGGCATAACATAAATGAATGGCGACAATTGAATGATACTTACTCTCTGTAGTCATAGATCGATAGGAGAAAGAAGCAAAAAAGAAAGATTAAACCTTTCAGTAAACATAGTTACACTAGTTTTATTTGTGTGAATTGTACATAAATACAAAACTTGATCTTTTGTATAGCACTCATCGTGCTCAAAGCGCTTTACAAGGAGTCTCAAGTCATCGTGCTCGCTTAACAAGTAGGGCGAGACATGACGCCAGTTAGAGGATATCACAATGTTTTCATTTAAAGAAAACGCAGATCGGTGAGAGAATGTGATTAAAGATTTTTCCCAAGAATTCAGCAATGCGCTGAACGAGGCTCGAACCCAGGACCGTCCGATCCGAAAGCGAGTGGCATATCACATGACCACATATCCGCTCAAATCGTATTAATTACATGTTTGTTTTGAAACTGTTGTATTTCTCATTCTATTGAATTAAATTTAACATGTGGATCCCATCTACTCATATTTTCATTAGATGTCCACAGATGGAATTTGATCGCCAACTCTCTCTCTCTCTCTCTCTCTCTCTCTCTCTCTCTCTCTCTCTCTCTCTCTCTCTCTCTCTCTCTCTCTCTCTTTCTCTTATTTGCCTTTTGACAGTGCAGTTATCTTGTAGCGTCTAAAACCAACCCGTGATGATGACAACAGTGTTAATATTGGTTTAAATATATTAAAAAATATTTTATATAAACAATAATAAATGCAACAGTATTGAATTCCATGGTAACTGTAGTTAGTAGTCTCGTGCCATTAAGCGGAAAATAAATGAAAGACTATAATTGATTTCTACTTACTTTCTGTTAGTCACACATGGATGTGAGAAAGATACAAACAAGAAAATAGATTAAGCATGTCAGTAAATACAGTTAAAGTATATTTCTTTGTATCAATTGTAGTATTTTTAAAAACTTGATTTTTTGTACAACACCATATGCATTAAACATGCTCAAAGTCAAAGCGCTTTACAACCACTCCCCTTTATCAGCTTCACTTGACAAGTAGGACGACACATCACGCCAGTTAGGGTATATTACAATATAGTCAGACAAGTAGGACGACACATCACGCCAGTATATTACAATATAGTCAGACAAGTAGGACGACACATCACGCCAGTATATTACAATATAGTCAGACAAGTAGGACGACACATCACGCCAGTATATTACAATATAATCAGACAAGTAGGACGACACATCACGCCAGTATATTACAATATAGTCAGAGAAGTAGGACGACACATCACGCCAGTTAGGGTATATTACAATATAGTCAGACAAGTAGGACGACACATCACGCCAGTTAGGGTATATTACAATATAGTCAGACAAGTAGGACGATACATCACGCCAGTATATTACAATATAGTCAGACAAGTAGGACGACACATCACGCCAGTATATTACAATATAGTCAGACAAGTAGGACGACACATCACGCCAGTATATTACAATATAGTCAGACAAGTAGGACGACACATCACGCCAGTTAGGGTATATTACAATATAGTCAGACGCTGATAACGCAGGTAACGGTTAGGTACTCATTTTACAACTGAGTTCTATTAGAGAATGTGAGTAAAGATTATTTTGAACGGTCAGAACTATGCGCTGAACGAGGCTCGAACCCAAGACCTTCGGATCTGAAAGCGATTGTCATACCACAAGACGATATAGCGGCACAAATCGTAGAAATTACACGTTTTATAGTTTTAAAACCGTTTTGTTTCTCATTCTATAAAATTAAATTCACATGTATTCCTTAATTGTATCCACTTACGGAAATTGAGCCACCTACTCTCTCTTTCTTTCTCTCTCTCTCTCTCTCTCTCTCTCTCTGTCTATTTATATATATATATATATATATATATATATATATATATATATATATATATATATATATAGAGAGAGAGAGAGAGAGAGAGAGAAAGAGAGATAGAGAGAGGGAGAGAGAGAGAGAGAGAGAGAGAGAGAGAGAGGGAGAGACAGAGAGAGAGAGAGAGAGAAAGAGAGAGAGAGACCAGCCCTTTATGGTGAACAGCTCAGCACCTTGGGCTGTCATCTGCATTTTTGCGGCCGCAAATGGCAATTTGGTCGCACTAACGTTTTCTGAAGACTTTATAAGCATTAGGACGACTAGTATTTTGACTAATTATTCTACATTATGTGGACCGTCATTAAGACGACATATACGATTCAGTCATTAAGACGACATATACGATTCAGTCATTAAGACGACATATACGATTCAGTCATTAAGACGACATATACGATTCAGTCATTAAGACGACATATACGATTCAGTCATTAAGACGACATATACGATTCAGTCATTAAAGACGACATATACGATATAAAATAGATTTGGTAAATATGGTGTCATATTTTGGACTGAGTGGTCGCGGTATCTTATAATGCCATCAACCACTTTCTTTTTCCCCTAAGTAAGCGAGAAGAGAATGTACCTATCATAAAAGTAAAAGGCAGTGGCCAATACTATGGAATACTATCATTACTTGACCAGCAAGGACTTTTTGCTGTATTGTATTCATAACTTCCCGGTGAGTTTAGATGGTTCTGATTTGATTTGGTCTAAAGAGTTTCACGTCACTGCTGCACAGAGTAGGCCATAAAATATTAATGTGCACAGAGATCGGAGGTCAAGACAATATCTGGTGCATCACTCACCCACAGTTTACCAACACATGACCAACCAGTCCTAGTCCTAGTACTGTTCCCCTTTTTATGTCAAGCGCCAGACGATACAGCTACTAGAATAACAACTGTTTGTTTGTTTTTTTGTTTTTAAGGGTTTTACGGCGCTTGCAACACATTAAGGTCATATCAGCGCCAGTAAAAAGGAAGAAAATGGGATAGTAAAAAGTTCTAGAATTACAATTAAAGAAACCAAGAGAAAGTAAGACAAAGGGGGAACTAGGAACAAATAGGGATCAGATGTAGATTCCAAGAGCAAATGCACCAATGTACTTAGTTTGAGATCACCTATGTCTCATCCGGACACAAGCACAAAATCCAACAAGGAGGAATACACCCAAATGCTTACATTATACATTAAAAATAAATAAGATAATACATGACAGAGATGATTTACAAGGAAAAAAATATCATCTCCCAAAAAAATATCTATGCATTTGACTGTTTCCCTCCCAGCTAGGACTCCGGCCAGGGCCAAGAAAAAACCAAGTAATTTCATTCCAAGACAAAGACAGAAAGCATGTTGGAAAACAGATATAAGGGGATAGAAGACACAGTTTGTACCTCCTTGCCCACTATGGGAGGTCAGGATCCCCACCCAGAACACCTGTTTAAAAGTCTTTGGCTCGACTAAGGATCGAATCCATCCAGCTCAGCGGACTCTCTACAATATCAGCTTTAGGAGCTGGTTTAATTATGGTTTGCCAAGATAAATATTTTCATTGTAAAACTGTAGGGCACAATTTTGGATGTCATAAACGCTTTAGAATTGGATTCAGTAGTCTGATGTCACGCGCCCGGCAACGGCGGCCATCTTGGTTTTAAACAAAGAAAATCTTTACTTTTTATTCTTCATGCTGGCGAGAACTTTTCATTCCCTTTTCATATGCCTTGTGATCAGAATGTGTAAAAGTCAAAACATGATCAAATTGATGGGGTTTTTTTCCCTTTGGATACGCTTTTAAGCTCGCCGGAAAAATATTTCATACGGCGTCCGCCATTGTTCCAATAGTTTAGAGCCAGTGTTACTAAGTTACCATACGTCATTAGGAAGGAAGTGACGGTACGACTATTGAATCCTATTAGAAATGATAATATTTCTTTCTTGGAAGCGCAGTGCCTCAACGGTATAGACTAGGACTCCGGACTGACAGGTATAGGGTTTGAATCCCATTAGCGAACATTGTACTTTCATTAAACATGAAAATTTACTTCAATTACTTCACTCAACCTAGGTATAAGTGAGTACCTGGCCATCATTGTATTGTCAACTCTGCTAGGAGCAAAAACATGTTAGGGGCACGGACAACAGTCTTTTAATGATGAGGTCCGTGTAGCTCAGTCAGTAAGTATGCGAGAATGCGTGTGATCCATCGTGGTGGCAAGAGTTTGAAACCTTGTCGGACAAGGGACTTTACGCTGATTTGCCCCTCTCCACCCAGGTGCATGAATGGATACCAGCTCACAGCTGGGAAAGTAATCTGCGATAGATCAGCGCCCTATCCAGAAAGTGACACATGTCGCTTGTCCACTTCACACTTCTGAAACCGGGATAAGCTCTATGGGCCGCTAGGCTCTTAAAGACTACTGTCAACTGGGGCTACTTAGGCCACATGGGGTAACTTAGGCCACTTACTGAAAACAAGATTTCTTATTTTAAAAGATAAATTACATGTAGCTTTTATCTTTCAAATAATTAGAACCCAATAGATCTAATAAGCACTCATGAATTTAACTTTTTTTAAATGCAACCTTTTTATTCTACTAAGTGGCCTAAGTAACCCCGGATGGCCTAAGTAACCCCGGTTGGCGGTGCTCACTTCTTGATTACTGAAAAAATACAACGGTCTCTTGAATATGGACATAAAAAAGTAATGTGAGAATCAGTTAAAAAGGCATAGGCTATATTGAGAAATTTCGTGTACCAAGACTCTTCAGTATACCTGAAAGAATAGTCTAGGTAGACGAAATTGTGCATTATCTAGCAATGACTATGAAAAGTTTTGTTCTATTTTTGTAGGAAATACTACTCTTAAATCTAAGCCCTATCTCCACTGAGTAAAAGTCTTTTGAATTTTGAAAATCCATTAATATATAACAAAGTTATGCAGTTTTAAAGATGTCTTTGGATGACTCACAAAGAGAAAAAACTACGGAAAATATGGGACGCTTTTTCTGAGTTTTATTCTGGTTTGTGCCTACCTGTATCTCGCTTTATACGTGGAATTAGATATTAAAACTTGGCAATTTTATGGCAAAATTATCAAAAAATATGATGAAGACATCAGAAGAGTTCTAACTTGTATAGTTTTAGAGCTGTATGGCTAGGGTCAACTATAAATTTGTTTTAAAATATACATAATATTGATCATTTGGAACTTTTCCGAAGTGTAATCTTGTGTCTACAACCCATACAAATGACACAAAAAATGCCTGCTGAATTATTATCAATCAGTCCCGTGAGACCATGGCTTATGTTAGTTCTAGTATTTATTTGAGAGAGAGAGAGAGAGAGAGAGAGAGAGAGAGAGAGAGAGAGAGAGAGAGAGAGAGAATGTGTTAATCTACTATCCCTATGACATAACAATGAAACAATACCTTAATTTTTTAAAAGCGCGCGAAGATTTGTGTCATCCGTCGTCGCGAACAAGGTTGCCAGATGGCCACGTGTGTGGCCAAATATATAATATTGTTTCTTTTTTTACATTTTATTCATCTATTTTTGTCTCAGTGACATTTATCCTAGTCTAATCAATTTTCTGTTTGTTAAAATTTAGTTCATTTTAAGTGGGTCAGTCTTAATATTGAAAGCCAAATGATTTTCTATTTAGCCACTTTTGAAGTCGAATTTGGTCCGGTTAAAGTCTGGCCATCTGGCAGCCTTGCCTCGCTCACGTCATTTTCGTGTCACGCGATGGTGGAGCAAAATGGCCGTCTCCATATTTTCACTCATTGAAATGAAAATTGGGTTGATGTTTTGTGAGAATATGGGAAAAGTACTTATCATAATCCAATGAAATTTGAAATATAAATAGAAGAAATGTGTATATATAACCTTGAGAGACAAAATCTCTCCTCTTTGTAGTTTTAGAAATATTGGACTCCAAAGAGTAAAAATCTATTTTTAACGGTCTTCTAGTAATCGTATGAGTTTTGTCGCTTGACACATAGCTGCCAACTTTTCAAAAATAAAATAAGGAACGCTCATTTGGCCCGGGATGAGGGGACGACGTGTGCCGCCCCGAAGACCCCCCCCCCATCGAATCACAACATATAAAAGTCAGCCTTTTTAATTACTATTGCTAACACTAACAAGTTTGAGATAACAGAGGCCAGTCCAAATGTTACTAAATTATCGGGTTTAGTACCAGCACATTTGAATCGTTAAAATGACACTTTCCACAATGAGATCAAAATTTCAGAACAGACAATATAAAGAAAGAATTCAACTGCCTCAACTTTGATAAGGACCAATACACAAGAAGCACAATTGTAAAATAAATGAAATAACTTAAGATGGTTAGAAATGCATAACTGCCAACCTGGTACATCACTTGAGAGGGCGTTTTGGGGTAAAATTAGGTGAGTTCAGATAAAAAGTAGACGATTGCATATATGTTTTCTTTCATGCAACATAATGGTCTTTAAGTAGTATACTATAATAGTAGTTATAGTAAAATGCACCTCTAAATATTAGAGAATTCCTACTTCTTTACTTTGACAAGATAAACACACCTAAAAATGGAGTATACTTATTTTTCTTGAACCTAAACCGTTACAAAAGCTTGCTTTAAAAAAAAAATAATTAAAATCAGATGAAGATGTTTTTTAAAGGGATTAAATTTATATATTTCAAAAATTAATAAAGGGAAATAATCATTGTCATGCTTAATCAATATAAGCAATTGATTTTCTGATTGAATACCTTCCATTCAAAGAGGTGGATTTAATTTTATTCTTAATTAAAATAATATTTGTAACAAATAGTGAAAGTATCAATACTGTCTTAGAATATTCAAAGTATATCGAGGCTAACATCCATATTCTATGCAAATCTCCAATACATTATGAAAGGTTTGAGTAAAATACAGGCGTCATATAAACGAATGGAACTTTTTTAATTGTTGAAAATCATTTATGATAGAGGCATAATTCAAATTAAAGAGCTACACAAATGGAGATTATGCTCTCACTGGACACCAATAATAATGATAATAATAACAATAATAGTAGTAGTAATAGTCATAATAATGTATCAATAATTATAATTCATTAGGCTCACATTGCTTTTTTACCACAAATTAGTCAAAAATTACAAAATACGGATTTTAAGCTGACAATAAGGACTTACGGACTCAGGAAGTCAAATACGGAACAAATCAGTTTTTAACGGAACAGTTGGCAGCTATGTTGACATAATCTAAAATGACCTCTTTTCTAACTGTGTGCCAACTTTCACTCATATTCAATTATAAACAACGTCGTAATTAAATTTTAAAAATAGCATGTACGAAGCGGCTTCGTCCCATATTTTGTCACGACTTTGGGAACTTCGTGAGCGAAAAAGAGGCCCAAAGATTTGTGTGGGATAGTCATTGCTACATTATATGAATATGCCTCTTTAATTGATTCTCCCTTTACTTTATTATGTAATCTAGCTCCTTTTGTATAAAAGTTGAGCACTGTTTTCCCTTGATTTACTACTTATATGTAGACATTCTATATATATATATACATTAAATCAAATAAATAATTCGTTCTCAGAATTTTCAAACTCGAAGTTTATTTGTTTCACAAAACAAAGTGAAGTTTATTTGTTTCAAAGAACAAAGTATGTTAAATGATAAAAACCAATAGACGAAATACAGCTGTACAACAATATTGAAGTATATGAAATGTTTTTGTCTAATCTATCGATTCATTCTTAATTGTATATTGATTCTACAAAAATCCATTCTTCTTTTAACACTATAATCTAACACACCTTAAACTTTCTTCTTTTATTTTCTTAAGAACTGGTAGGTTTAACTTGATTAAATGTCTGGCCAGATCATGTAAGTAAACTGGCAATTGTTATGATATTAATCAGCAAGTTGATTCATTCTATCAATCATCTAGTTTGGTTTTCTTTTGTTTCTATAATCATCAAAACAGACATCCATTTTGTCATTAACTGAACTATGTCATACACACAAAACCAACTTCTTATACTTCAATTTATTATTTCTAGAGCATTTCAAAAGATTTAGATGATCTTTCCTTTTTCCTTTCGTTGAAAACTTTGGTTTTTACAAGAGATATCAACATATCCGGAGTGTGAGACTAGTGTCTGAAAAAATTATGTTGTTTAAGAAATTCTTGAACCATCTTTTTTCCTGGCAATGAATCCTTCACACCAACCTGACCCCTGTTCATGATAAATTCAGAAAAGTAATGTCTAACTAATTTGATATCCTCAACACTCCATTTTTTATATCTCCTTTGCTTTTCAGCTCGTTTAGTTAAGGAGTCTTTTGTAGAATCAGGCCCTGAACACTTTGTTGATGAAGAAGCAGACACTTCTTCTTGTTGCTCAAATCCCAATGTTTCATCAACCACAGTTTTAGTTTCTTGTCTGATATTCATTCGATTGTTACATGCTGTTGATGAAGATGAAGACACTTGTTCTTGTTCAACTCCCGGTGTTTCCTCATTTGCCGTTTCAATAGGATGTCTGATATTTATTCCATCTGTCATATCCATATCGGTACTCAATTGCTCAGTCATTCCGAATGGAAGATTTTGGCTTAGGGTTGATTTATCTACACTCTTAAGAAATCCTCCCACTTTAATAATCTCTCCTAAGGCAAGAGGACTCTGGTAAACATTTTTACTGATTTCCTCGGAGTGTCCCATATGTCTGTAAAATTTACTCCTATCTTCAGCAGGCAGCTCCATAAGAGCAAAGAGAGTTGACAATCTGTGTCAAAACTTATCAGCGATAAGAAGAGATGGCTTCTCTAATTTGTCACTGATCATACTGACAATCTTGTTAATACTATGCCATCCGATGACATGGTTGTTGGAACCACCAGTATTGGGAAATAAAAATGGATTAGACTCTGGAATGCCTAATTCTTCCATCTCTTCAACCAATTTTTGTAAAGGAACAGCAGTATCATGAGGAATGAGACTCGGAACCAATTTTTTCGACCCCTTTCCAGCCTGATAAGCCAATTTGTATTGACCCAACAGTGATTCTACCAAAGGGTCATCAATTTGCTCCACAAATTGAGGGTCTATCCACACATCGTTTTTGGCATCCTTCCATTCCTTGATGGTTAACCTTGCAGGCTCACCACCACGCCTCGCATTGAACATTGTTAGTCTGCTAACAATCAAATATCTCATTAAAATGAAATCGTGTACGTCCCACTTCTTGTAGTTATCTTCAACAAGTGTAGCCATTTCTTGAACAATGAAGTCTCTCAATTTGGGAAGATCACCTTCTACAGGCATTTCCTGGGGTTTTCTCAATGAACTTCGCTGTTCACAGTGAAGTTGGGCAGTGTAAAAGATAAAGTCCCAATTCAAATCCAACAGAGATGCAAAGCGATCAGTTTCTTCAGCCAGTACCATTTCATTGGTTTGTATGTTATGTTCTTTGCTTACTTTTATTAGCTTCTTCAGTAAATAACCTATTTTAAGTCTCATCCCTGCTTTAAGTGAGCCCCCTACCGTTGTTGACAGAAACTGGACTGCTTCACGTAGAAATTCAAAATTCTCTCTGTATAAAACGCCTTTGCAATCAAGAGTATCATATTGCTTAACGCGCCTCATTGCAACTATGATATTGGCCAGCAGACGCATATCAGTCAGGATTACATGCTTCTCCTTCTTTGCTGACTTTACCAACAGCCTTTGCCCAATCATTATGACCATTTTGTCTGTCCTACAGATTCCCCCAACTTCATCCTGTCTGAAACAGTCAAGTATATCATTTTTACAATCTTCTGTGACCTCTAAATCCTGAGCACTAATGATATAATTAGAACATTTAAATGACCCAGCAGAGAATCCTTTTAAGTCTACGCAATTTTTTTTTGTGTCTCCAGATTTTTTTTTGAGTTTAAAAATCCCTTACATCCATTACAAACAGTTATGTTATCTTCTTTACCCTGTCTTCTCTCTCTTATGAGTGTCTCACCCTCCTTTCTGAACATTTCTCTCAAACATTCCTAAATTTCTAATCCTGCCAAATGCCTTCCGTTGATCCTGTTTGTGGCAGTCCAATCGCAGCTTTGATAGCCTCTTCACTGGCATGATTTCTTTTCAAATGTTGCAATAGTTGAGACTCGTACATGCCACAATAGACACAAGGTCTTGTTATTCCTGGGCCCTGTATATGTAAAAAAAAAACAAGAAAAGCAAGACAGGAGATAAGCAGTTAGTTAATACTCTGAACAATGGTACAACTGACATAAATCATGTTAGGCATTTTAAAAAAATCTAGTTAAATCTAGTTATCAATTGAAATTTAATTACTTTAAAATAAACCAGAAATGCATGTCACAAATTTCAAAGAAAAAGTGCAGATGTTATGGGTCATTACTAAAGCTGAAATAAAGTGCGTTAAACTGATATAAAAATACAGCAAACAGTAAATTACAATGATGTCATTTTCTTTGCCAGGAAATTTAATACAACAAGATTTTGACGTAAGAATTAATCTTACTTTAAATGTTGCATCATATATATTATATTGAGAAAAACTTAATCCTCAATTTTAAGAGAGACATGTATCCAGGGATAGGGACCGACTTTGAATAAAATGTAATTTTATCACTAATTAATACATGATTTAGTTCCAACTGAACAATTTCTCACTTTTGACAAAAATATGTACGTTTTAATGGATTTGTGTAATATTACTGTTTTTCTCTCCATCCAATTCCTATTTATACCACAGTGCAGTGACTGCTTGTGTTAATATCTTTGCATCAAGGTTTTAGACAAGCAGGCAATGAACCCACTGGGTCACCAAAGAAAGGGAGGGACCTCCTAGTTTAATGTCCGGCTCTGATAGGACGTGGGCAAGGAGTAAATCAAATTTCCCAAGATCATAGCCAGTGTCGGGACTCGAACAAAGCTTGCTAATCACATCCAAATCCATGGCCATGGTGCAATGCTTAGACTACGTCGACCACTTCCCTCATTTTGAATAATGCTTTGCATGTCTGGTGGTGGTAACAATATCGTCCCAGGAGTTGGAGAAAAAAATTGAGACTCCCCATCCCTGCTGTTTCACTTATGGAAGTCTTTGAATGTAAAGGACACCAGAAAGATAAATACTTGAACTTCGAATACTTACAGAAAAATTATTTCCATCTTTACTGCTGTTTGGCCAGGGGTGGGGAGTGTTAAAAATAATCTTGAACTTGGTATTTTGCCCCGGAACTAGAGTGAAGCTGGCAGTTGAAGATGATGATGATATGTTTTGATCTGTTGACAAGATTGGTGGATGGATTGGCGATTGGAATTTTATTTGCCTTATTTTGTTACCTTTATTTGGTCAAACAATTAAATCATTTCTATGGAATACAACACAACTCGTTATTGACTACATGTCATTTTCTACATTTTTATGACTAAACATGCCTTTTGATTGTGTGTTTGTTGTTATCGCAACTTTATTTTATGAAAAATAACAGCTCCAAACAATAATAAAATACGACCCCCCCCCCCCCCCCCCCCCCGATCAAAATCAGCCCTCCATGTCAGGAGATCAAACCTAGACCTGATTAGATGTTTCAAGTCAATATGTTGCCAATTTTGTCAAGATCAAGAGGTTTTGTGAAGTTTGTGCGACTCATAAGAAGAAAAGACAGTCTCAGTCTCAGGATCAGGATCCTTTTTTTAAAAAATACTTTTAATTCAGTTATTGTAATTATCTTTATTTTGTCTGATACTGCATGCATCGTCCACACTTTTCAATTTTTTTTTTCTTTGGGGAAAGGGGTGAGAGGGGGGGGGGAATTTATATCGGAAAATTGGGTTTGGTATGTTATGTTCAAGGAGATACAGAGATAGAGAGAGAGTAAATATCTATGATAGATAATGATAAGATCTGTAGTGGTAGCAGTATTAGTAGTAGTGTTTGAAATGCCTAGGATAATGATAATGACAATGTTAGGTTTTTTTTGTTTCCAAATTATTTATTTATTTTATCATTATCATTATTATTATTATTATTATTATTATTATTATTATTATTATTATTATTATTATTATTATTATTATTATTATTATTATTATTATTATTATTATTATTGTTGTTGTTGTTATAAACTTTAGCAATGGCATTGGCATTTGCCATTTTCATTGCATGAATTTAATTTATTTTTTTTTGTTTTCATTGACAGCTAACATGAAAGAATTAAGTTGACTGTACTGGTGTCCTGACAATCAATAAAGATGCTGGCTCAAGGGCTATTCTGGCAAGGTGTGTTGAGGCCCTCCTGTGGCAAACAGATCAACCAGCAAACCAGCATCTGGGCCAGCAGAGCAGAGTGTCTGCATGAACTTTTTGACACTGTTTAGTAATGTTTCCAAATCTCCATAGCGCCTTTACATTTTTTATGAATGATCAATTAAGTAAATACTCATTTTTCTAAATGAAAATACCAAAGCATCGTTTGAATTGAATTACTACTGATTTATTAACTTAATAACAGAAAATTGTTTGTCGCCAAGAGTTCTCTTCTGTGGATGTAAAACCAATGAAATTTCAACTGTGTTGGTGTGAATGATGACCATTTTTTTGATTGGTCTTTCTTTGACAGATGCATTTTATGTCAATGATTTCGAAAAATTGCTAATGAAATGTCTCTTTTTTATGTTTATTTTTATAACCAGAGCAAGAGCAACCTTCTTTGTGGAACTACCGTACTAAACAGGCAGTGTTGATTTTTCCTGCATTGAGGCGAAAGAATTTTTTTCCCAAGGGGTTTGGGAAAGCAAATTGCTTTTTTTTCTGAGCTATATCTATTTGCATCATTTAACTGTTTTATTGTCTAAAATAGAATTGATTTTGCAGTTAAAATTGACTAGATATCTAATGTTATAAGACTTCTCTCTCAAGCAGCATTGAAAAATGAGGGTAGCGTGCCATATCATATTTTACGAAATCATACTTCGAGAATTTTTTATATATATCTACAAATCTCTTTATAGGTTTTATGATTACAATAATGAATTCATACGATATAAATCATATTTGACCTCAAAATTATTTTATCTCTGAATACGGAAAAAAAATCAATTATACAGTATTTTTTTTTCTAGGGGTATGTGTTAGCAAACCGATTATAAAATTTTTTAGACATATTAAATTATAAAATTTTCTTGTTTTCTTGTCCTATAATGGTCATATTTTGGAAGTTTGATGGATCAATTCTTTTACTTGTCTGCAAAATCAGTCTTAATGTCAAATTATAAAAAAAGATTGCGCTTTCTCAAATTTCCAATTTATGTGATTTTCTAGCAATCCTATCTTTGTCATTTTCCTTTAGATCATCTTCGCATTTATTCAGAATCTTTTCTATTACGTGTTTAACATCATGATGGACGTGTTTGGGGGTAAATTAAAATTTAGCAATTTTATAAATTTTTTAATTCATTATTTCCTGTCGATACGCGCCAAATTTTCAGTCGAAATCAAATAAAAATTCTAAAAAATAAATTTTTCAGACTATTGATAAATTCTTCCATCACGATATAGCTATTTATGTAAGAAACATTGTGTTTAAATTTGAAAGAAATTTATAAGCTAATTTTTGATGCATCTATGTTAGAAATTTTAGGGTTTTATGTCAAATCTTAGCCTACAATGCCCCTTAATAATAAAAAAAATTAAAAAATTCTGAGCTATGTTTTGGTGTTTAACATCAAATCATACATCACATTATTAGTTTATGAGATTTAATTGATGAATATTATAACTATAAAGCTTATTTGCCGCTAAATTATTTTTTTGTAAAAAACGGATATCATTCAATTTTTCACCAAATTTTTTCTTAGGGGCATTGGGTAAGTGAATTGATAATAATTTTTTCAGAATTTGATAAATTTACTCAATTTTACTGTTTTCTTGTTCCATATTGTTTATACTTTGAAAATTTGATGGATGTTGGCCTTTGTTTGTCTGCAAAATTAGCTTTATTATCAAATTAAAGACAAGTTTTGCGTTTTCTAAAAATTCCATTTTGCATCATTTTCTGATTTTCTAACATTCATATCTGTTTTTTTTTTTCCATCAGAATGTCATCAAATTTGGTCAGAATCTTTCTTATGATGTGTTTTGCATCATGATGGATGGGTTTTGGGGTAAACTAAAATTGAGCAGTTTATGAATTTTTAAATCGAATTTTTCCTGTAATTTCGCGCAAAATTTTCAGTCGAAATCGAAAAAAAATTCTTAAAAATTTATTTTCAGGACTATTGCTAAACCTATCTATCATGATGTATCTCTTGTTGTAAGAAACATTGTGTGTAAATTTGGAAGAGATCTATTCGTTGGTTTTTGCTGCATTACTGTAAGAAATTTTGGGGTTTTTGGTCTATTTTTAGCCTATTTTGTCTCACTATGTCCAAAAAAAAAAAAAAAAATTTTTTGGGCTTTTTTTTGGTGTTAATCATCATATTAGACCTCCTACCACCTGAAAATAACAAGGGAATAGCAATATTAGCATTATGGATGTTTTACTTCAGGTCACCCCTTAAGGACTTACTTTTTTACTTTAGGCAGTCCTGTCGCATACTTTTTAGGTCTGATGCAAATAGAAATTCAAAGACTTGTGCAAAAGATATTACTCACCACAAAAAGACTGGACACTTTCATCATCACTGCCACTATCATCAGAAGCTGAGTTTGGAATGTAGTCATCATCCTGATAGAAAATAATAATAATAATAATAATAATAATACTTTATTGCATCCCAAAAAGGAAATTTTTTGTACAGACGTGTTATAATTTACACATAAGATAAAAATACAATGGAAATAGGATGTATATATATAAAAAAGGAGCAGCTCTATAACCAGAGCTGCGCTTTATAATATGAATAATTTCAACACTGTAAAATAGTTAAAACTGTCACTATAAATTGAAAATTGAAAAGATTGCAAAACAAATAAATTAATAAATTAATATTTATATTTTAAAAAAGTAAAAATGAGAAATAATTATATAAAATGATCATTGCTTGTTGTTATAAAGCCTAATACTGGACGGCAGAAAAGATTTTCGGTGTCTCTCTCTGTTTTCGTTGAAATAGAGAAAGGGCGACCACTTCTTTCTGACATAATAATTGATGGTCTTAGTGGATGATACTGGTCATTTAATATTTTAGTTATTTTATTTATACAAAATTTCTCGTATAAAAGATCTACATCGTCAACATCATTTATATAGCGGTTAATGGATTTTTTAATATTTGAATTTATTTTGTTCCTTTCCACTGATAAGCAATTGCCTCCCCAAGCTGTTATACAAAATGACAAAACACTTTCGATTACTGCTCTATAAAATAATGTGCAGAGGGTTTTATCTATTCTAAACTGAGAGAGTTTTGATAAAAAATATGTACGTCTGCACATCTTATGCCTAATTATTTTCAAGTGTTCATCCCACTTGAGCCTGTCATCAATCGTTACACCAAGGCATTTGTAGTGAGGAACTCGCTGGACGAATTGGTCCTTTAATTTTAACGGTTCTATCGGTTCCTTCACTCTCCTAAAGTCAATCACTAGCTCCTTTGTCTTGCTTATGTTAAGCTCTAGGTGGTGGGCATCACACCAAGACACAAATCTATCAATTTCTTGCCTATAAGCCACTTCGTTGCCATTTGTTATGAGGCCTTGAAGAGCGGTGTCATCTGCAAACTTTATTAAAGGTACACTCAGGTTTTGACTTCTACAGTCATTCGTGTATATTGTGAATAATACAGGGGACAATACACAACCTTGAGGAGCACCAGTATTTGTAGTTATACAGGAAGATTTGTTTTGTTCCTAATTGAACATATTGTGCTCTCTCCGTAAGAAATTCGAGCACCCAAGCAATTATATACTTGTTTAAATTCAGACTAGTCAATTTTTGAACAACCAACTGAGGTTGCATTGTATTGAACGCTGAAGAAAAATCTGCAAAAAGCAATCTGCAATAGCTCCTAGCGTGATCTAGATGCCTGTAGATGTTGTTTGTAAACAGCAAAATGGCATCCTCTACGCCACGTCCTGGTTTGTAAGCAAATAGATGACTATCACTCAATGGCATAAACTGATTCCTAATTTTAACAAGAACAAGTTTTTCTAAAGATTTCATGACTATTGAAGTCAGTGCAACAGGTCTGAGATCGTTCATAGTTTCAAGTTTTTCTTTTTTTGGAACAGGAATAATTTTTGAAGTTTTCCAAATTTCAGGGATCGAAACGCATTGGAGGGACCAGTTAAAAATATGTGTATAAATGGGGGAAAGCTGGTGGGCACATTCTTTTAATAGTTTTCCTTCCAATCCATCCGGCCCAGCAGCCTTCCTCTCCTTTAGTTTCGAAAATACGAATCTCGTTTCCTCTTCACTGACCTCAATAGTCATTTCATCTTCCAAAGCCCTGTCTAATTTATGTTTTTCATTTTCAATATCAAATTTGTTTGCTGTGTCGAAACGTGAATAAAATTTATTTAAAGTCTCAATTTCGATATCTTCTGATATAATCGTGGGCTTTGGATTATAGTTCACAGCAGTTTTAAGCCCCCGCCACGTGTCCCGTATATCCCCAGAAGAAAAGCATTTTTCAATTTTATTTTTGTACTTATCTCTACAACTAGATATTACCCTCTTTATCTCTTTTTGTTTTGTTTTCAGATCTTTTTTGTTTCAACTAGTATAGAGAGTTTTCTTTTGGTTCAATAAAAGTTTTAGATCTTTTGTTATCCAAGGCTTGTTGTTAGGATAATATTTTATTTCTTTTTTACAAGACACTAGCTGTTCACAGAATTTTAAATACTCACTCACACAGTCATTCAGCTCATCCACACTATCACATGATTCGATAAAAACATTCCAGTCAGTGCATTCAAAACAACCACGCAAATCTTCACACACACTTCCATTCCAGATCTGTACACTTTTCTTTACTGGTTTTACACGTTTAAAAACAGGGCGGTAGGTGGGGAGTAGCAAGAGCATGCAGTGGTCAGATAAACCTAATGGGGCACGGGGTAAACATTTATAACTATTTTATTGACTAAAATAGAATTGATTTTGAGCAGGTTAAAATTGACTAGAAGATATCTAATGTTATAAGTATTCTCTCTTCAGCAGCATTGAAAAATGAGGTAGCGTGACCATATCTTATTTTAACTAAATCATACTTCGTGAATTATTTTTATACATATCTAGAAATCTCTTTATAGTTTATGATTACTATAATGAAGTTCATACGATTATAATCATATTTGACCTCAAAATGATTTCTCTCTTCTCTGAATACGGAAAAAATCAATTAAACAGTTTTTTTTTTTTCTAGGGTTACTGTTTAGCAAACCGATTTTTATTAATTTTTTTAGACTCTTATTAAATTATAAAATTTTCCTTGTTTTCTGTCCTATAATGGACATAATGTTTGGAAGTTTGATGGATCAATTATTTTACTTGTCTCAAAACAGTCTTAATGTCAAATTAAAATTAAAATAAGATTGAGCTTTTCTCAAATTTCCCATTTAAGTAGTTTCTAGCAATCCTATCTTTGTCATTTTCCTTTAGATCATCAGCACATTTAATTCAGAATCATTCTATATAGACTTGTTTTTTACCATCTGATGGACTGTTTGGGGTAAATAAAAATTAGCAATTTTATAAATTGTTAAATCATTATTTCCTGTCGATAACGCGCCCAAATTTTCAGTCGAAATCAATAAAAATTCTAAAAAAAATTTTTTTTTCAGACTATTGATAAATTCCTTCCATCACATATAGCTATTTATGTAAGGAAACATTGTGTTTTTAAATTTGAAATAAAATTCTAGCAAATGTTTTGATGTCAACTATGTTCGAAAATTTTAGGGTTTTATGTCTAATTTTAGCCTACAATGCCCCCTTAATAATAAAAAAAAAATAAAAAAATTCTGAGCCATTTTTTGGTGTTTGAACATCAAACATACATCACATTATGTGTTTATGAATTTAATAATGAATATTATAACAAATAAAGCACATTTGCCGCTAAATTATTTTTTGTAAAAAACGAATCAATCACTTTTTTCCCCCAATTTTTCTTAGGGGTAATTGGTTAGTGAATTGATCATTAAATTATTCAGAATTTGAATAAATGTACTCAATTTTAAACTGTTTTCCGTGTTCCATATTTTTTTTTACTTTGAAAATTTGGGTGGGGGTTCCTTTGTTTTTCTTTCAAAAAATTTGCTTTAAATTTTCAAAATTTTTGACAATTTTTTTTTTCCCAAAAATTTTCCCTTTGATCATTTTTTTATTTTCTAACATTCAATCTGTTTTTTTTTTCCATCAGAATGTCCCCAAAAATTTTGGGCAAATCTTTTTTTAAGATGTGTTTTGCAAACTGATGGGGGGGTTTTGGGGTAAACTAAAAATTTTTACAGTTTATGGGAATTTTTTAAACGAATTTTTCCCGTAATTTTGCGCAAATTTTCAGTCGAAAAAAAGAAAAAAAAATTTAAAAAATTTAAATTTTTAGGGGCTATTGCTTTAAATATCTATCATGAAGTATTTTTGTGAAGAAAAATTGTGTGTAAATTTGGGAAAAGATCTATTCGTTTGGGTTTTTTCTGCATTACGGAAGAAAAAATTTTTGGGTTTTGGGGCTATTTTTAAGGCCCATTTTGTTTCACTAGTCCCAAAAAAAAAAAAAAAAAAATTTTTTGGGGTTTTTTTTGGGGTTAAAATTTCATATTTGGCCTCCTACCACCTAAAAATAACAAGGGGAAAAGCAATATTTGCTTATGGATTTTTACTTCAGGTCACCCCTTTAAAGGGCTTATTTTTTACTTTTGGGATCCTGTCGCATACTTTTTTTGGGCTGATGCAAATAGAAAATTTAAAAATTTTTCAAAAAATAATTTCTCACCACAAAAAAAACGGACACTTTCTTTATCATGCCCCTATCATCAGAAGCTGAGTTTGGAATGTATCCAAAATCCTGATAGAAAATAATTTAAAAATTAAAAATAATAATAAAACTTTTTGCATCCCCAAAAAAGGGAAATTTTTTTTTACCCAAAGTGTTATAATTTTTCACAAAAAAAATACAATGGGAAAAAAGGGTTATATAATAAAAAAGGGGGCAGCTCAAAAAACCAGAGCTGGCTTTTTTAAAATTTAAAAATTTTTTCCAAATTTTTAAAAAAGTTAAAATGTCACTATAAATTGAAAAATTTAAAAGATTTTCCCAAAACAAATAAAATTTAAAAAATTAAAATTTTTTTTTTTTAAAAAAAGTAAAAATGAGAAATAATTATATAAACTGATCAAGCTTTTTGTTAAAAAAGCCAAAAACTGGAGGCAGAAAAAATTTCTTATGATGTGTTTGCATCATGAGGATGGGTTTGGGGTAAACTAAATTGTGGCCGTTTATGAATTTTTAAATCGAATTTTTTCTGTACATTTCGCGAAAAAATTTTCCAGTCCGAAATCGAAAAAAAAAATCTTAAAAATTTATTTCAGACTATGCTAAACCTCTCTTCTGGATGTATCTCTTGTTAGATAAGAAAATTGTGTTAATTGATGAATATTATAACTATAAAGCATATTTGCCGCTAAATTATTTTTTTGTAAAAAACGGATATCATTCAATTTTTTCCCAAATTTTTTCTTAGGGGCATTGGGTAAGTGAATTGATCATAATTTTTTTCAGAATTTGATAAATTTACTCAATTTTACTGTTTTCTTGTTCCATATTGTTTATACTTTGAAAATTTGATGGATGTTGGCCTTTGTTTGTCTGCCAAATTAGCTTTATTATCAAATTAAAGACAAGTTTTGCGTTTTCTAAAAATTCCATTTTGCATCATTTTCTGATTTTCTAACATTCATATCTGTTTTTTTTTTTCCATCAGAATGTCATCAAATTTGGTCAGAATCTTTCTTATGATGTGTTTTGCATCATGATGGATGGGTTTTGGGGTAAACTAAAATTGAGCAGTTTATGAATTTTTAAATCGAATTTTTCCTGTAATTTCGCGCAAAATTTTCAGTCGAAATCGAAAAAAAATTCTTAAAAATTTATTTTCAGGACTATTGCTAAACCTATCTATCATGATGTATCTCTTGTTGTAAGAAACATTGTGTGTAAATTTGGAAGAGATCTATTCGTTGGTTTTTGCTGCATTACTGTAAGAAATTTTGGGGTTTTTGGTCTATTTTTAGCCTATTTTGTCTCACTATGTCCAAAAAAAAAAAAAAAAATTTTTTGGGCTTTTTTTTGGTGTTAATCATCATATTAGACCTCCTACCACCTGAAAATAACAAGGGAATAGCAATATTAGCATTATGGATGTTTTACTTCAGGTCACCCCTTAAGGACTTACTTTTTTACTTTAGGCAGTCCTGTCGCATACTTTTTAGGTCTGATGCAAATAGAAATTCAAAGACTTGTGCAAAAGATATTACTCACCACAAAAAGACTGGACACTTTCATCATCACTGCCACTATCATCAGAAGCTGAGTTTGGAATGTAGTCATCATCCTGATAGAAAATAATAATAATAATAATAATAATAATACTTTATTGCATCCCAAAAAGGAAATTTTTTGTACAGACGTGTTATAATTTACACATAAGATAAAAATACAATGGAAATAGGATGTATATATATAAAAAAGGAGCAGCTCTATAACCAGAGCTGCGCTTTATAATATGAATAATTTCAACACTGTAAAATAGTTAAAACTGTCACTATAAATTGAAAATTGAAAAGATTGCAAAACAAATAAATTAATAAATTAATATTTATATTTTAAAAAAGTAAAAATGAAAATAATTATATAAAATGATCATTGCTTGTTGTTATAAAGCCTAATACTGGACGGCAGAAAAGATTTTCGGTGTCTCTCTCTGTTTTCGTTGAAATAGAGAAAGGGCGACCACTTCTTTCTGACATAATAATTGATGGTCTTAGTGGATGATACTGGTCATTTAATATTTTAGTTATTTTATTTATACAAAATTTCTCGTATAAAAGATCTACATCGTCAACATCATTTATATAGCGGTTAATGGATTTTTTAATATTTGAATTTATTTTGTTCCTTTCCACTGATAAGCAATTGCCTCCCCAAGCTGTTATACAAAATGACAAAACACTTTCGATTACTGCTCTATAAAATAATGTGCAGAGGGTTTTATCTATTCTAAACTGAGAGAGTTTTGATAAAAAATATGTACGTCTGCACATCTTATGCCTAATTATTTTCAAGTGTTCATCCCACTTGAGCCTGTCATCAATCGTTACACCAAGGCATTTGTAGTGAGGAACTCGCTGGACGAATTGGTCCTTTAATTTTAACGGTTCTATCGGTTCCTTCACTCTCCTAAAGTCAATCACTAGCTCCTTTGTCTTGCTTATGTTAAGCTCTAGGTGGTGGCATCACACCAAGACACAAATCTATCAATTTCTTGCCTATAAGCCACTTCGTTGCCATTTGTTATGAGGCCTTGAAGAGCGGTGTCATCTGCAAACTTTATTAAAGGTACACTCAGGTTTTGACTTCTACAGTCATTCGTGTATATTGTGAATAATACAGGGGACAATACACAACCTTGAGGAGCACCAGTATTTGTAGTTATACAGGAAGATTTGTTTTGTCCTAATTGAACATATTGTGCTCTCTCCGTAAGAAATTCGAGCACCCAAGCAATTATATATACTTGTTTAAATTCAGACTAGTCAATTTTTGAACAACCAACTGAGGTTGCATTGTATTGAACGCTGAAGAAAAATCTGCAAAAAGCAATCTGCAATAGCTCCTAGCGTGATCTAGATGCCTGTAGATGTTGTTTGTAAACAGCAAAATGGCATCCTCTACGCCACGTCCTGGTTTGTAAGCAAATAGATGACTATCACTCAATGGCATAAACTGATTCCTAATTTTAACAAGAACAAGTTTTTCTAAAGATTTCATGACTATTGAAGTCAGTGCAACAGGTCTGAGATCGTTCATAGTTTCAAGTTTTTCTTTTTTTGGAACAGGAATAATTTTTGAAGTTTTCCAAATTTCAGGGATCGAAACGCATTGGAGGGACCAGTTAAAAATATGTGTATAAATGGGGAAAGCTGGTGGGCACATTCTTTTAATAGTTTTCCTTCCAATCCATCCGGCCCAGCAGCCTTCCTCTCCTTTAGTTTCGAAAATACGAATCTCGTTTCCTCTTCACTGACCTCAATAGTCATTTCATCTTCCAAAGCCCTGTCTAATTTATGTTTTTCATTTTCAATATCAAATTTGTTTGCTGTGTCGAAACGTGAATAAAATTTATTTAAAGTCTCAATTTCGATATCTTCTGATATAATCGTGGGCTTTGGATTATAGTTCACAGCAGTTTTAAGCCCCCGCCACGTGTCCCGTATATCCCCAGAAGAAAAGCATTTTTCAATTTTATTTTTGTACTTATCTCTACAACTAGATATTACCCTCTTTATCTCTTTTTGTTTTGTTTTCAGATCTTTTTTGTTTCAACTAGTATAGAGAGTTTTCTTTTGGTTCAATAAAAGTTTTAGATCTTTTGTTATCCAAGGCTTGTTGTTAGGATAATATTTTATTTCTTTTTTACAAGACACTAGCTGTTCACAGAATTTTAAATACTCACTCACACAGTCATTCAGCTCATCCACACTATCACATGATTCGATAAAAACATTCCAGTCAGTGCATTCAAAACAACCACGCAAATCTTCACACACACTTCCATTCCAGATCTGTACACTTTTCTTTACTGGTTTTACACGTTTAAAAACAGGGCGGTAGGTGGGGAGTAGCAAGAGCATGCAGTGGTCAGATAAACCTAATGGGGCACGGGGTAAACATTTATAACTATTTTTAATATTACACAGGAATAAATCTAATGTTTTTTTGTCCCTTGTCTCGCAGTCCACGTATTGATGAAGTCCAGGGAGAGTAAAATCGTTACATTGGTTAAAATCGCCAGTGACCATCAATACGGCATCGGGTGACTTAATTTGAATGTCCTGTATTTCTTTCCTCAAAATATTTTTCGCTGTGGTGTTGTCTGATGATGGTGGAATGTAGACGTTGATGATGATGACATGAGTATATTCCCGGGGTAGATAATATGGTCGTGACGAAACAGTAATAAATTCAATATAATCGTCACAATACATTTTCTTTATCTGACAGTTATTGGGGTGGCACCATTTGTTGTTAATATATGTGCACACCCCACCCCCAGTTCGTTTATTTACATTAGTCCGATCTCCTCGAAATAGTGAATATTGTTCAATATTAAAACATGATGATGGTATGTGAGGAGATAGCCAAGTCTCTGTTAACGCTATTATGGAGGCTTGACGATAGTCACTATTAAAACGACACAGTGAAAACAGTTCATCAATTTTATTTTTCAGTGATCTTACATTACCTGTCACTACACAGGGTAAAAATGGACGAAATTTTGTTTTTATTCCTCCTTTTCTCCCCCTCTTTCTTACTTTAATAAACGATGTGTCAATAGTGGGTGGTGGGGGTGACACGGGTTGGAGGGATCGGAGAGTCTCTGGAGTATAAGTTATCGATAGGCTTATTTTGGCAGCAAAATCACAGGCTAAAACACCATTTATGTTTATAAATATACTAATAAATATAAAAATCAGGAACAATATATACTTCACATCCATTTTGAATAAAAATTAGGCGTAAATTCCGGCGATTGAATGATAAATGAATAAAAATATGTGTAGAAAATAGGTAAACATTCACAACACGTCTGTTGTCGCCGGAAGCCAGCGCCAACCGGCAAACAGGCGCATAAAACAAACCTAGTCAATATTCATCCTATCATAAAACTAGATAATATACAATCTAAAATATAAAAGGAAATACCCTGCCCATAATAGTATTTAATATGTGAATGGAATAACTTGCTGCCATAAAAACTAAAATCATAGTGTGTGCAGTAGTCCGATTCTGATCAAGAGGACTATGGGTCAAATGTTACCACAAAGCCGATGGTTCAATCCAATACGCTGAAAGCCACAGCCTCAAATCTGAAGATAATTCCAACTGTGTGGTTGTTTGAATACTCGGTGCAATTGATCAAGCAATTGGACTATAACGCGGAAGGTCCTGGGTCTGGTGGTTCACTCGGTGTGGCCGAGTGGTCTAGACAACTAGCTCAAGATTGAACCCACCATAAACCGGGGGGTGTCGATTCAGGTTCCACCACAAACCGAAAAGAAAACAATGTTTCTTTCACCGAACTATTGGGGATGGATGTAAAACTAGAAGGTTCTCCTGAACATAATGTTGTCCTTATTTCCCAAGAAATGCAGTCATTTGCATGTTACGGGTAAGCAACCTGTCCCGGGTATTGTAAAGCACTGTATCAATCCAATCATGCCATCTTTATTTCAAATATTGTTCTCGTCAATATTTGTTCCCGACTTGAAAATCCCATGTTATCGGAGAAAGGGGGGTTAAAATAGGAGGACCTTTTAATTGAGGACACAATGGGTTCATCACCTGCTTTCAACATTTGGGTATTTCAGCCTAATCATTAAATTGAAATGGAGAAAAATTAAATAATACAATGATAAAAAACTTGAAAGATGAATTATAACTTACATCGTCCGAAAATGAGATAGCTTCTTCTTCTCCATCTTCCATTTTCATTGTCTGCTCTTGTTTCCTTCAAGCTGAAGGGAAAAATCAAAGGTAAAAGAGGAAATACAAGTTATTTTTTATAATTTAATAAAATATTTACCACAAAAGGCAAAGCAAAAAGAGGAAAGTTGCAACATAAGTTTCCCTGTGTCAAAAAGTAGAGTATTTTCCCAAATTAAACTTGGTTCTCAATTCACTTAGTACATATTTTATTGAAGATAATGAGGCAGTAGAAGATAAAACAAAAACAAAAACTGAAGTGCTGTAGACTTAAAAATTACAAAAGTCTTATTACCAACCAAGTTGGAAATGATCATTAATCACATTCATTACTAAATAACTATTTCCCTGACTGATTGAAATAGCTAAAAACCAGAAAATCATTTTTTTTTAAATTTTATCTCAAAGTTGTATGAACATTGTGAAGTGATCCTTAATTTCTAATTGTATCGATAAAAACAAAAAGAAAACATTTTTGACGTAAGAATTAACACTCCTACACGGCCATTTTCATGAAAAAGACCGCATTTCCCACGGCCAGGCATTATGAAATGCAGTCTTTTCCATGAAAATGGCAGTACATTCCTCATTCTCGAGTTTCTATTGGCGAAAAACAATGCCTCGTCTGAGAACATGATTCTTTTTTTTTAAAACAAAAATTGTTGACCTACATTCAGAATCTTCTTGATCTTTCAATAAACCAACTAACTTGATTTAGACCTGTAAATGAGCTCTATAAAAATTGACTGAAACTGAGACTCTTCGTAATTCGTCGTAGCGGTAAAATCCAAAGAATCAAAATGAAAGGTAAACAGCAAGCTCACTTGAGCAAAGCAATGGCAGAAAACTAAATTGGAGGGAATTAATTAGGCTACTTACCATTGTTCCTTAAATTAGGTACCCATCAGTGAAGAAACTTAGAAACGGTCAACCAGTTTGTTTACAACATGAGGTAATCGAGATGTGCTAGTGCAATCATTTAACTTTCGATTTGAAGGTGTCTACATAACGAACTTTCTTTCGAATTTTTCTTTCTCATACTTTACCTGTCCTTCAAGTAAATGTGGTCAATTTTGGCTTAGACGAAACAGTGAAATTTATCGCTCGGCGGCTCAGTTAAAATTGGCTACGACAGGTTTCGAAAGTGAAAAAATAATTTCACGAAGGCTGTGTGAAAATACACTGGGGTGTGTTCAGACACGGCAATTCTAAAAAGCGTCGCTTAGTCTTGGCAATATATATCAATGATTAATATAAACGGCCCATGAGCTATGCGTGGGGCTGTGGAACATTCCTAGTTAACTTTACAGTCAATCGACTACGATTCATGAATTCTTTCTTTATTCATTTCTTTCTTCCCTTTTTAAAAATATTTGAATTTGACGAATTGACTGATTTCAGTTAATTGACTGAGAATTTACAGGTCTACTTGATGAATATTACTGTCGATAAATCAAAGCACAATGTTTGGAACTTGTAAAAGAAAATGGCTGTACACATATTTTGTTTTTTGTTTTTAAAATTCCAATTCTTGCAACAAAAAATGTGTTCTTTTGATTCTTACCTACCATTGCATACTACAAATTATAATTAATGGATTACTTCCCATGGTTGGTACTGGTTAAGTTTTAGATAGAACTTAAATGCATTTCTTAAGCTTTTCAAACACAATGGACACTCCGTTTATGTGGTCGATGTGGTCGACTGTTCTAGACGTCTAGATCAAGATGGGACCCGTCATAAACCGAGGGTTGTGGGAAGCCCCAAAATAATATTTTTCACATACCACTATCCTATCAGGCATGGACGTTAAACTAGGATGTCTCCCTAGACGTCGTAGTGTTACCAAAAATTGTAATGCGCCTAACAGGTTGCATGTGTAATCCTATATGTTCTATGGACACTACACGCCAGAAGAAAATATTGTGAAAGGTAAAGAGCCTGAGTTGATTCGGGATACCTGTGCTATATAAATGAATGTTACCATTTATCTCTTATATTTTTATATATCTAAAAAAACACACTTACATTTATTCTTATTTAATCTTTTCTCGTCAACATCAAACGGGTCATCTGGATCAACATCAAACACATTGAAGCCCCTTCTTTTACCTAATTCAAAAAGCAAAAATGACAATTGTAAAAAACAAGAAAGTATTGAAAGTATTCTTCTTAGACAATTCTAATATCTAAACTTTATTCATGCCAAATTGCAGGGCTCTATATCTATGAGCAGACACTTTTTAACTCTACGCCGAAATGCCATGTTTACATTATCTTCTCATCATGGCTGCCCGACGATATCGATATTTTAAATTCAGTTATGTACTATTTTAAATTTAGTCCATAATATTTTCAGTGCTATTATTTATTATATTTTTCTTTCGAATACATACGGCCCAACTTTATTTATGGGCATTTTATAGTTTTTGTTTTGAAAGTTCGTATATTTCTTCTCTCTGTGAAATCCGATATTAATAATCTCGATATTTTAAAAATACCAACTGCTTTAATTTTATTTTATTTTGCCATCAAGTTTCTTTCCCATATGTTTAGATATGTTTGTTATCATTTGTATCCATATTCTAAAGGCCTTAGCCTTAATAATTATTATAGTAAGGTTCCATTAGTTATAAATTTTGACACCCCCACACATTGAGAGAGAAGGGGGGAGGGGGGAGTGGGGTGAATAACATGATATTAATTGTCAGTTAGTTCAAATGATGTAATAGCAATAAACCCAAAGTGGTTCAGCATAATTTTTTAAAGTATTATAAGCCAGAACTTTCCTTCTAGTTAAAATATGGAATCCGTTTCAATTTATTTGTACTTTTTCAATCTACCATGTTATTGATATGCAATTAAATCGCCAGAGGTAGAAATAAACTCATTATGTCATTACGCAACATGTTTTTATATCTTTTCATTTAAATACTCTCAAACCCTTTTTTATTCTCTATGTATTAAATCAAAGAGGGGAATTATTTGCAATTGTTTCAGTGAGATATTGGGGATAAATCCAGAAGTGATATAGCAAATTGTTTTCACGTCCAGTCGAGTTTTTAATGAGGCTGTCATCATCCCCAGACACCTGTCTGGGGATAATGAAAATTCGTTATCCCCAGACACATATTTGAAACTCCGCTCTTTTAAATAATTATCTACATTCCAGAATATGGAATGTTTCCGAATGCACATAGAAATAAGGAAAGTTAATAAAATATCTAGAAAAACATAAAATTAACCAACATTAAATCAGCTGTTACTACATATACACAATATGCGCCTACTTCGAAGTGGGTGTCATGGCCGAATGGTTTAGTCGTCTGCCCTGGAAGTATTACCAGAACCGACGTTGCGGGTTCGAACCCTGGTTCCACCATTTTAAAATTATTTTTTTTAATTCCGTCTTCTTTTTACAGAAAAATGCAAGGGAAAAATGTCCCATCCATCCTCCCCCCACTTTTTTTTTTTTTAACTCTCTCTCTCTTGGTTCCTTTCTAGTTTCTAGCAAATTGTCATATTCGTCCCCACTCCGATCTCAAAAAGTGTCTAAAAATAATAAATAATTAAAAAGCAAACAAACAGAAATATTCAGAGAGCGACCAATTGGTCAGATAGAGGAGAAAAAAAAAATAATTTAAAAAAAAATAAAAACAATTTTAAGAAATTCATGCTCAGAAACGGAACTAAAGGTCAAACAAAAAGGAGAAAAGAATAGACTCATACAAAAAAAAAAAAAAAGAGGTGGGGGGGAGGATGGATGGGACATTTTTCCCTTGCAACGTTCTGCAAAAAGAAGACGGAATTTTTTTTTAAAATGGTGGATGGTTAATTATGTTTTTATAGATGTTATTAACTTTCCTTATTTCTACGCAGTGGCTATTTTTACAGTCCCGTAAAGATGGTTCTCGGGGCTATTTTTACAGTCCCGTAAAAACTGTTCTCATGGCTATTTTCACGGCGTTGATGCAATTCTGTTCACAGTTATAAGCATAGTTATAGATGCAAGTAAACTTGTTTTTCTGCAGTATTCACAAAACTTCACATATTATTTCTCCTGATATTTAGATGTACACATCTAGAGGCAGTGAATGAAAGCAAAATTAATTTCATTTAACATATTTAGATCTAAAGCTAAAATTAACAAACAATTAATGTAAAGACAATTCTCTTAGCAATTTTTACGGTAATGTCATTTTTATGACAAATATATTTGTGTTTTTGCAAAAGTTATGTTTACAGTACAGAACAGCCCGTTTTCTATCGTCAGTGGGCAGGTAAGGTTGTATGTCTTGAATTTTTTTCTGTCAAGCAGACAGATCATGTAGTTTATATCAAACACTGAAAGTATATTTAGTTCATGCTTGAAGTCGACATCCCTCAAGATATAATACTTTACAGGTTTGGCTTTAGTTTATACTTTACCAGTATTAACCAGTCAGGAAGGACTAATGGTTTATACAATTTTAAAAGACGTAAGATTCAGGGTGCAGTCTTCTCATGTGAGAGTGGGTTCAAATCCCCTTTCAGAAAAGAGGCCGTTCACAAACCAACTGGACACATTTTGAACATTTTAGTACCCCCCCCCCCAACCATATTGTGGACAAATCACTACCCCACCCCCCAATGTGGATGTCCATGGTAAAGATGCACATTGCGAAACACCCAATATTGTTCTCTTGAATAATAAATTTTTAAAAAGAAAGTAAATAATGATGATAATTCTCTACCATGGGCGGTCATGATCCAAAAGAATAGAGGTGCCCAAGACTGATCCTCATTGGGGTGCCGAGGTGGAGAGGGCATTTTGCTTTGGCCCCACCATCACGTTGCTCCTACTCCTTTACTGATTGACCCAGCGATTGTTCCGACCAGACAAGGGTGGTCGCTGTATTGATTCTCTCTTCCCAGTTAAGAGGTTGTTTTATTGTTCTCCGCCAAAGCGGTGCTCACCTTGTGGTCAGACCCCTCTGCCTAGGCTTTGAGGTACCACCAGAGAAAGAGATAGATTGAGAAAAAGAGAGAGAGAGAGGGGGGGGGAGGGGCGGGGGGGAGAAAGAGAGATAGGGAAAGAATGAAAGAAAGAGTGAGAGAGAGAATCAAATAAAGAATGTAGAAAGAAAGGGGGAGAGAGAGAAAGAAAGAAAGTGAGGTGGAGATAAAGAAAGAAGAGAAAGAGATTGGGAAAGAATGAAAGAAAGAAAGAGGGAGAAAGAAAGAGAGAGATAGAGAAAGAACAAGAGGGATAGAGAAGAATGAAAGAAAGAGTGAGAGAGAGAAAGAGAGAGAGAGAGAGAGAGAGAGAGAGAGAGAGAGAGAGAGAGAGAAACAAAGAAAGAAAGAAAGAGAGATAGAGAAAGAAAGAACGAAAGAGAGGGGGGGGCAAAGAAAGAGAAAGAGAAAGAGAGAGAGAGGGGGGGGGAGATATATAAATAAAGAGATTGGGAAGGAATGAAAGAAAGAGAGAAGGAGAGAGAAAAAGAGAGGTAAAAAAAGAAAGAGATAGAGAAAGAACGAAAGAAAGAGTGTGTGTGTGTGTGTGACAGAGAGAGAGAGAGAGAGAGAGAGAGAGAGAGAGAGAGAGAAACAAAAAAAGAAAGAAAGAAGGTATAGAGAGAAAAAAATGAAAGAAAGAGTGAGACAGAGAGAGAGAAAGAAAGAAAGAGAGAGAGAGAGGGGGGGAGAAAGAAAGAAAGAGGGAAAGAGATAGAGAAAAAAAAGAGAATGTAAAAAGAAAGAGAGAAAGAGAAAGAATGAAAGAAAGAGGGAGGGAGAGAGAGAGAGAGAGAGAGAGAGAGAGAGAGAGAGAGAGAGAGAGAGAGAGAGAGAGAGAGAGAGAAAGAGGCTGCTAACTTGCCACATCTGAACGAAGGAAGTGAGTTTTAGAGCTAAAGGCATCTATTCATCCCATAGATAACACAGGTCTGCGATTCAGCCCATCTGTTACTATTTATAAATCTATTACCGCAAGGCCGTAAAAATAACCCCAAGAACCATCTTCACGGAACTGTAAAAATAGCCACATTTGGAAACATTCCATATTCTGGAATGTGGATAATTGTTTAAAAGAGAGGAGCTTTTCAATTATGTGTCTGGGGATAACAAATTTTCATTATCCCCAGACATGTGTTTTAATTATGTAACATTTGCGCCATATATTATGTAATAATGTGTTAATTTGAAATGTTTACTGTAGGCACTTTGATAACTCCAGTCCAGTGGCCGCCGTTAGGCTCACTGTAAGGTGAAACCCGTTTTTTGGAACTTTATTCTTGACCCTTTACTGTTTTGGTCACCATGGCGTTATTTGTGAACCTATGTGACTAACTTTAGTATCATTATAAAGGGCACAAAACAAGCTTTCTAACGGTGTATTTAATTCTTAATTCCTGATTGTATTTCTCAGAAAGCTTATGTAATAAAAATTTATAAATTTTTGAATTATAAGAACTTTTTAAATTATGGATACATTTTAATTATACTTCATACATCGATAGACAATTAATTGAAGAATATCTCTGCCAAATTTCATCAAAATTGATACACTCGCTCATTATTTTATTTTTTCCGCCATCAACCCCACTTTTTAGGACAAAAACCTCATATTTTTCCCCCTTTTCATTTATCCTTAATTTTTTCCATACTTTCCATCCATAAAAATGATTTATATGAAAATAAAGCTTATTTTCTGACGTTTAAAATGATACCTAACACTTGCCAATTATTTTTAATTGAAACAAAATTACTGAAAACAATAAGTGGGCCATGTTGACTGTAAAACTCAAAATTTCACGATCGCCGCGAGATGCTGGTTTTGAGGCAGCAGTGAGATCACAGATTCTCTCTGTAAAATTGACAAAAAATTTCAATAGAAAAATATAAATAACTCTGGAACCGTAGGTCGTAGAGAAACAAATAAGGTATCAAATTTTATGTTTTTTCAAGTCCCATCCCCCTGACTGAGTCAAATCAAGATATTTTGAGTTTGAAAATTTTATCAAAGTCAAAGTGCCTATGATTCTTCCTCTTTATTAATGTAAATGCATTGTCCTCAATAAGACGAACATTTTGGTATACAATATATGATAAGAATTCCATATTGAATGTTTTAACCATTTTTTTTATTAACATCACACGATTTCGGTCACAACTTTGCAATAATGCCATAATGCAATGTAATGGTAATTTTTTAGGGTAAAAATCGGTCTGAAATTTCACTTTGAACTGCCGTAACTACATTGTTCTAATCAAGATAGAAACAAAATTCAAACTGTTTTGTAATCTGGGTTGCCAGCTCTTTCGTATGACACGGGTTCCAAGTGTGTGAGTTACATTTAGAATTACTTATTTCTCCCTAGTCTTAGATAACAAAATTTCAATTCTCACCTTCAACTTCAGTCAACAAAGAAGCCAACTCTTGAAATTGATGACCTTTTGTTCTCTTTTTAAGGACGCAATCACCATTTGCCAGCCCCTAGACATTTCCATGTTGATGGTGATATAAAACGAAAGGAACAACAAAAATCGCCCTCCTCAACATAACAATAGTGCAAGAAACAGTTCCATTGTTATGAGTCGGGAGGACCAGAATCTTGTCTTCCCAATAAAAATTAAAAATCGTATTGAAAACGAAAACGGAAAAGGAATTTGGTACTAGACCTTTTACGCATGCGCCAAACTGAAACATGACGGCAACAAAGTTCCAAAATAAATTGTAAACGGTGATCAGTCTCATCTAAAAATAGAATCCTATATCTTGAAAAGCGGGGGGAAAAGTAACACAATTCGCTGTTCATCAAAAGTAGAGGTTATGGACGAAATTAAAGTGACATTTTGCATAGCGCAACGTTAAAAAAAAATTCCTGAAAATTTCATGGAGATATAATATCAGATATTGTTAAATATATTTGGCAGTTTATCGGTCGTTCTCAGTGCGGTAAATTGATATCGCTCATATTTCATAGTGTCGAGCGGAAGTCTCGATGATACCTCAAGTCATCGGCCACCAACACTCAAAACTTCCCGAACTCGATGACCAAGGAAAAGTCGGGAATTCCCGAGAAGTAGCACTTCAACTGAGCTTTGGATGGCTTTTTTGTATTAAAACTTAAAATACATTAAATAAATTCACTTTGTATAATAATAACACATTGATACCTATAACCATTTTGATCTATTTACGACGTTTGTGTTTTGTTAGCTGTTTAAAATATGATATAACGTCAATACCCAATACCAATGACTAGGTATTGAATGAAAGCACCGATGACTAGAGCGATGCTCGAGACTTTTTTGAGTCTCGAGACTCAAAAAAGCATCGAGACGCAAAAAAGTCTCGAGCTTCGCTGGAATCATCGCCGACGAGAGAGGGGTGAACAATGCAGATAGTACACATTGTTAGTAACGCGTGCGTCGCTCGCGCAGTATAGTCTCGAGACTCGGGACTCGGGACTCAATACGAGAAGCATCGACGACCAAGATTCTCGAGACGAGAAAAGCATCGAGAACTAAGTGGAGGTCGGGAAATTCTCAGTCGTCGATGACCTGACTTCTCAAAACCTAAAGCGTCGATGACCTTTTGGTGACCCGGATGCCCTCCCCTCATATTTCATCAACGTGTTATAAAAGTTTCGCTATTTTCTAGCAGAGGAATGTACGAGGTCAAAACTGTCAAATGGCCCCGTATCAAAATAAAACTTCCTCAAATGAAGCTACCAGGCGAGTTTGAATTAAGACGACCGATTTCGGTCGCTTTAACTCCAAAATAGTCTGCATATACGCATTATAACACCCAATTGCCATTCTAATGCGGAATTATATCCGGCAATCGATCTCTCTCTCTCTCTCTCTCTCTCTCTCTCTCTCTCTCTCTCTCTCTCTCTCTCTCTCTCTCTCTCTCTCTCTCTCTCTCTTTCTCTCTCTCAAAAATAAATAAATAAAATGAAAAAAAGAAAAAGAAACCCATCGAAAACAAACAGCAAAAATAGCGAACAAAAAATACCTTTGACTGCCTCTCCAACATAAAACACCCACCACGACCATGAAAAAATCGAACAAACTCAATCGAAAACAAAGACAGAGAGCAACTTGGAACGGGGAAAAAACATAAGGGGGATTATGCCATAACAACAATGATCTCTCTGCCCTAGATGAAAGGTCAGAAGACCTCATCCAGAAAGTGTTATTTAAGGTATTGGTTACTTACTTCAATTTTCGCATCCGCATCCGCATCCGCATCAGGTATAAAATATAACATAACGACGAGCTGTTTCGTAAAGGAAAAAGGAAAAGGTTATATGTATTGTATTAAAATGTCACCGTACAGATTTGATTTGTTTTTATGAAAATAAAACTGAGCGAACTTAAACTGTTTTAAAATAGTTCTTCTCTTCTAGGTTCCATGTCTGGTCCAGGCTTCGGATACTGCATGAATTATCTCTCTCCATTCCTCCCTGTCTCTTGCTTTTTCAAACAGCTCTTGGATTGTTAGGTTGGTGAAGCCCTTCAGTTGGTCTATGAGTGTTTTTCTTTGTCTCCCCCGGGCGCGTTTACCAGGTATTTTTCCACAACTTGCCAGGTATTCATTCTTATCTTTCCTTACTATGTGTCCGAAAAAGGATAGTTGTCGATCCGCTATTAAGGGCATTAGTTTCCTTTGTTGGTATGTTTGTTTTAGCACTTCTTCTTTCGTTTTGTGTGCAGCATACGATATTCTCTGCATCCTTCTCAAACACCACATTTCAAAAGCTTCAATGTTCTTTTGTGTATTCTGCATTTGTAGTCCAGCTTTCGCATCCGTATAACAAGATTGGCCACACGTAGCACTTCAAGACTCGGAATCTAATCCCGAACGACATCTGTTTGTTTTTCAAAATGTTTCCGAGGTCCATAAAGGCCTGTTTGGCTTGAGTTATTCTTGCTCGTATGTCTCGGTTACATCTTCCATCTGTTGTCACTATTGAACCCCGGTATTTAAAACTTTCTACGTTGGTAAGTTGCTCGCCGTGAATCGTTATATTGCAGGTGTTGTTGTTTTCGGGGTTTTTTCTGCATTACCATGCATTCCGTTTTGGTGATATTCACTTCCATTCCCTTGGCTTCACTATCTACTACCACTTTGTCAACAATCTTTTGAAGTTGGATTTCTGATGTTGCAACGAGTTACAGACCATTATTCACATATAGTTTGTATGCAATTCGGCTCAGCAAAACACATTCTCATTGAAAGGGGAAGAGTAACAAGCGAATTCATTATGTATATAAATAAACCTTCACAATATTATAATTGGAAGTGGTTATTCAGTATCAGATACTGAATAGTGCTTTGCCACTATTCAGTATCCATAAGGAACTCTTTTTTATAGAGAGAGTGAAAAGTGCGACAATCTCGGTTGAACTGCTGACCTACTTCCAGATTGAACACGTGCAGTAACTGACAGCCCGATTCAAAGTTGTAAAAATATTTTGATCGAAATTTTTAAATTTCTGCTATCGTGCAATTAACATAGTTCAAAATATCAAAATAAGAGAGGCAGTCAAATACATTTTTTAATGTCTGAATAGACATGATTAAATGTCTCTAGAAGTTCAGTGACACCATGGCATGGTGCATATAAGCTGTTTGACTCTGAGCTTAAGGTTCGAGAGTTCAAATCCCGGTAAGGGTAACTTTTTTTTTTTTTCCCAATATTTTTTAAAAATTCCTTCTGTCTTTTTATATTTTTTAAACTTTTGTTTTAATAATTTTATTTGCTTGAAATATACTTTAATGTTGATATTATACTATTGTTTTTATTATTATTATTATTATTATTATAAAAGTAATTGCTTTTTATTAGGAAACCCAGTCCCAGGTTCACTCCCCACTGGTGTACACTTCTCTGAGTCCCATATTCACTCCCACAGCTGCACTCTTCCCATAACTTTGTCAGGTTTCGGAAAAAAAACACCGTATTATAGTGCAAAACCACTATTCAGTGTCAGATACTGAATAGTGCAAAACCGCTATTCAGTATCTGATACTGAATAGTGCAAAACCACTATTCAGTATCAGATACTGAATAGTGCAAAACCACTATTCAGTATCAGATACTGAATAGTGCTAGCCATTATAATTATATATTGAAAAAATCTATCGAAAAATTGAGAAACATCAAATGAAATAAAGAAACTTTTACCAGAATTAGAAATTTGAAAATGTTCATTTTGATGATTAGAAATAGCACGACTGGATTCCAAGCTACAATGGCCGTCCGTTGAACACAAATGAATTCAAAGATGCAATGGTCGTCCGTTGAACACAAATGAATTTGAAGCTGGGATGGGCGTTCTTATAGATGTAAATGTGACAAATTCAATCCCACGTATTTCTACAAACCAGGCCAGAGTATAACCAAAAAAAATTAATTAAAAAAATAATACAGTCGTACCTCTTTACCCCGGATTTATATAATCCTCTTCCTACTGTTGAAAGTTTCTGTTGACTGGCACCCCTTGTAAGGTACTTTCAACATGTTTAGAGAGAATTGTTCCATATAAATGCTCGTCTAGTATTTTTTGGTATTTGTAGTCGTAATAGTAGTAGTCGTAGTAGTAGTAGTAGTAGTAGTAGTAGTAGTAGTAGTAGTAGTAGTAGTAGTAGTAGTAGTAGTAGTAGTAGTAGTAGTAGTAGTACTAGTAGTAGTAGTAGTAGTAGTAGTAGTAGTAGTAGAAGTAGTAGTAGTAGTAGTAGTAGTAGTAGTAGTAGTAGTAGTAGTAGTAGTAGTAGTAGTAGTAGTAGTAGTAGTAGTAGTAGTAGCTGTAGTAGTAATAGTAGTAGTTGTATTTGTTTCAGATTATCCGTCAACATCTGAGTTGAGTAGGCATACAAAGTTATACAATTTAATTTTTCGCTTAAATACACTTTTCATATGAATCATGCTCCATCTATACACAGACCTTATCCGTACATATACCGACCAACGAATAAACGAATAATCATCGAATCGGAGAGACGGATAATAATCGAATACTCTAATAATAGAGCAGTAAAGTTAGGTGCCCCAAACGTAAACAAAGGTCGAGAAGCACGTGGCAAACCACATGTTCCTGTCTTGACAGCTCACGTTCCAATGTAAATAATAGAAAAAAATAACCTTTAAAATTTGGCTGTTAGGTGGCAAAAGAAACACATATTCATAAATACTCGATCATGCATCAAATAATGTCTAGATATGGATAGTTTATGGAACAAAAGGTAAAATTTTCTAAAATTTATCAAAAGTTACAGTCTATCTATTTTTAGACCAGAGCAAATTATTGCGCTGGTGTGAACAAAACGAGAATTATTCGGAGCCTGATTTTCATAATAATTTAGCCTTATATTATTATATTCTACAACTGTTAGATTTTATGTAAACATATTTTCAATACTGAAAGTGTATTGCCTACAACTCAAACTACAAAATTGGGAGACCTATATTGTGCGTAAATTATTCCGGTCCCTAACGGAAATCACTAGCAACTTGTTATTGTTTACGTTTGGGGCACCTAACTTTACTGCTCTATAGTAATATAGTAATGGGTGGATGGGGTGTGTCTTTTTTACGAAACCCGCCGAAACCCGCCGAAACCCGCCGAAACCCGCCGAAACCCGCCGAAACCCGATGAAACCCGACGAATCCCGACAAAGTTATGGGAAGTAGGTGGCTGTGGGGAGTGAACCTAGAACTCAGGGAAGTGTACACCATTGGGGAGTGAACCTGGGACTGGGTTTCGGCGGGTTTCGTAAAAAAGAACCAGTGCTTTTTTACGAAACCCGCCGAAACCCGCCGAAACCCGGCGAAACCCGACAATATACAGCAAAGTTATGGGAAGTAGACAACTGTGGGGAGTGAACCCGAGACTCAGGGAAGTGTACACCAGTCGGGAGTGAACCTGAGACTAAGTTTATCGGCCGGTTTCGGCGGGTTTCGTAAAAAAGAATTAGTGCTTTATTACGAAACCCGCCGAAACCCGCCGAAACCCGACAATATCCGGCAAAGTTATGGGAGTTTGGCAACAGTGGGGGGTGATCCTGGGAGTCAGGGAATTGCACACCAGTGGGGAGTTAACCTGGGACTGTGTAAAAAGGATATCAGTGGGAAATAAACCTGGGACTAAAGGGACATGGATACCATTGAAAGTTGAAGCCGGATATGGGAATTGAGTACCAGAGGAGAATGAACCTGACACTATAGAAGGTGGGCGCCAGTGGGGAGTGAACCTGGGATTCAGGGAATTGCACACCAGTGGGGAGTTAACCTGGGATTGTGTAAAAAGGATATCAGTGGGAAATAAACCTGGGACTAAAGGGAGATGGATACCATTGAAAGTTGAAGCCGGATATGGGAGTTGAGTACCAGAGGAGAATGAACCTGACACTATAGAAGGTGGGCGCCAGTGGGGAGTGAACCTGGGATTCAGGGAATTGCACACCAATTGGGAGTTAACCTTGGACTGTGGGAGATGGATAACTGTGGGTATCCGAGCCGAACTATAGGAGTTGGGTGTCAGAGGAGAATGAACCTGACACTATAGAAGGTGGGCGCCAGTGGGGAGTGAACCTGGGATTCAGGGAATTGCACACCAGTGGGGATTTAACCTGGGAATATGTAAAAAGGATATCAGTGGAAAATAAACCTGGTACTAAAGGGAGATGGATACCATTAAAATTTGAAGCTTGGTATGAGAGTTTGGTACCAGAGGAGAATGAACCTGACACTAAAGGAGGTGGGCGCCAGTGGGGAGTGAACCTGGGACTATGTAAAAAGGATATCAGTGGGAAATAAACCTGGACTAAAGGGAGATGAATACCATTGAAAGTTGAAGCCGGATATGAGAGTTTGGTACCAGAGGAGAATGAACCTGACACTATAGGAGGTGGGCGCCAGTGGGGAGTGAACCTGGGACTATGTAAAAGGATATGAGTGGGAAATAAACCTGGGACTAAAGGGAGATGAATACCATTGAAAGTTGAAGCCGGATATGAGAGTTTGGTACCAGAGGAGAATGAACCTGACACTATAGGAGGTGGGCGCCAGTGGGGAGTGAACCTGGGACTATGTAAAAAGGATATCAGTAGGAAATAAATCTGGGACTAAAGGGAGGTGGATACCATTGGGAGTTAAAGCCGGATTTGGTAGTTGGGTACCAGAGGAGAGAGAAACCTGACACTATAGGAGGTGGGCGCCAGTGGGGAGTGAACCTGGGACTATGTAAAAAGGATATGAGTGGGAAATAAACCTGGGACTAAAGGGAGATGAATACCATTGAAAGTTGAAGCCGGATATGAGAGTTTGGTACCAGAGGAGAATGAACCTGACACTATAGGAGGTGGGCGCCAGTGGGGAGTGAACCTGGGACTATGTAAAAAGGATATCAGTGGGAAATAAACCTGGGACTAAAGGGAGATGAATACCATTGAAAGTTGAAGCTGGATATGAGAGTTTGGTACCAGAGGAGAATGAACCTGACACTATAGGAGGTGGGCGCCAGTGGGGAGTGAACCTGGGACTATGTAAAAAGGATATGAGTGGGAAATAAACCTGGGACTAAAGGGAGAAGGATACCATTGAAAGTTGAAGCCGGATATGGGAGTTGAGTACCAGAGGAGAATGAACCAGACACTATAGGAGATGGGCGCCAGTGTGGAGTGAACCTGGGACTCAGGGAAGTGCACACCAATTTGGAGTTAACCTGGGACTGTGGGAGATGGATAACTGTGGGTATCCGAGCCGAACTATAGGAGTTGGCTACCAGAGGAGAATAAACCTGACACTATAAAAGGTGGGCGCCAGTGGGGAGTGAACCTGGGAGTCAGGGAATTGCACACCAGTGGGGAGTTAACCTGGGAATATGTATAAAGGATATCAGTAGGAAATAAATCTGGGACTAAAGGGAGATGGATACCATTGGGAGTTGAAGCCGGATTTATTTCCCACGGATATTCTTTTTTAGATATTCACAGGTTAACTCCCCACTGGTGTGCAATTCCCTGACTCCCAGGTTCACTCCCCACTGGCGCCCACCTTTTATAGTGTCAGGTTTATTCTCCTCTGGTAGCCAACTCCTATAGTTCGGCTCGGATACCCACAGTTATCCATCTCCCACAGTCCCAGGTTAACTCCAAATTGGTGTGCACTTCCCTGAGTCCCAGGTTCACTCCACACTGGCGCCCATCTCCTATAGTGTCAGGTTCATTCTCCTCTGGTACTCAACTCCCATATCCGGCTTCAACTTTCAATGGTATCCTTCTCCCTTTAGTCCCAGGTTTATTTCCCACTCATATCCTTTTTACATAGTCCCAGGTTCACTCCCCACTGGCGCCCACCTCCTATAGTGTCAGGTTCATTCTCCTCTGGTACCAAACTCTCATATCCAGCTTCAACTTTCAATGGTATTCATCTCCCTTTAGTCCCAGGTTTATTTCCCACTGATATCCTTTTTACATAGTCCCAGGTTCACTCCCCACTGGCGCCCACCTCCTTTAGTGTCAGGTTCATTCTCCTCTGGTACCAAACTCTCATACCAAGCTTCAAATTTTAATGGTATCCATCTCCCTTTAGTACCAGGTTTATTTTCCACTGATATCCTTTTTACATATTCCCAGGTTAAATCCCCACTGGTGTGCAATTCCCTGACTCCCAGGTTCACTCCCCACTGGCGCCCACCTTTTATAGTGTCAGGTTTATTCTCCTCTGGTAGCCAACTCCTATAGTTCGGCTCGGATACCCACAGTTATCCATCTCCCACAGTCCCAGGTTAACTCCAAATTGGTGTGCACTTCCCTGAGTCCCAGGTTCACTCCACACTGGCGCCCATCTCCTATAGTGTCAGGTTCATTCTCCTCTGGTACTCAACTCCCATATCCGGCTTCAACTTTCAATGGTATCCTTCTCCCTTTAGTCCCAGGTTTATTTCCCACTCATATCCTTTTTACATAGTCCCAGGTTCACTCCCCACTGGCGCCCACCTCCTATAGTGTCAGGTTCATTCTCCTCTGGTACCAAACTCTCATATCCAGCTTCAACTTTCAATGGTATTCATCTCCCTTTAGTCCCAGGTTTATTTCCCACTGATATCCTTTTTACATAGTCCAGGTTCACTCCCCACTGGCGCCCACCTCCTATAGTGTCAGGTTCATTCTCCTCTGGTACCAAACTCTCATATCCGGCTTCAACTTTCAATGGTATTCATCTCCCTTTAGTCCCAGGTTTATTTCCCACTCATATCCTTTTTACATAGTCCCAGGTTCACTCCCACTGGCGCCCACCTCCTATAGTGTCAGGTTTCTCTCTCCTCTGGTACCCAACTACCAAATCCGGCTTTAACTCCCAATGGTATCCACCTCCCTTTAGTCCCAGATTTATTTCCAACTGATATCCTTTTTACATAGTCCCAGGTTCACTCCCCACTGGCGCCCACCTCCTTTAGTGTCAGGTTCATTCTCCTCTGGTACCAAACTCTCATACCAAGCTTCAAATTTTAATGGTATCCATCTCCCTTTAGTACCAGGTTTATTTTCCACTGATATCCTTTTTACATATTCCCAGGTTAAATGACCCACTGGTGTGCAATTTCCTGACTCCCAGGTTCACTCCCCACTGGCGCCCACCTTTTATAGTGTCAGGTTTATTCTCCTCTGGTAGCCAACTCCTATAGTTCGGCTCGGATACCCACAGCTATCCATCTCCCACAGTCCAGGTTAACTCCAAATTGGTGTGCACTTCCCTGAGTCCCAGGTTCACTCCACACTGGCGCCCATCTCCTATAGTGTCAGGTTCATTCTCCTCTGGTACTCAACTCCCATATCCGGCTTCAACTTTCAATGGTATCCTTCTCCCTTTAGTCCCAGGTTTATTTCCCACTCATATCCTTTTTACATAGTCCCAGGTTCACTCCCCACTGGCGCCCACCTCCTATAGTGTCAGGTTCATTCTCCTCTGGTACCAAACTCTCATATCCAGCTTCAACTTTCAATGGTATTCATCTCCCTTTAGTCCCAGGTTTATTTCCCACTGATATCCTTTTTACATAGTCCCAGGTTCACTCCCCACTGGCGCCCACCTCCTATAGTGTCAGGTTCATTCTCCTCTGGTACCAAACTCTCATATCCGGCTTCAACTTTCAATGGTATTCATCTCCCTTTAGTCCCAGGTTTATTTCCCACTCATATCCTTTTTACATAGTCCCAGGTTCACTCCCCACTGGCGCCCACCTCCTATAGTGTCAGGTTTCTCTCTCCTCTGGTACCCAACTACCAAATCCGGCTTTAACTCCCAATGGTATCCACCTCCCTTTAGTCCCAGATTTATTTCCTACTGATATCCTTTTTACATAGTCCCAGGTTCACTCCCCACTGGCGCCCACCTCCTATAGTGTCAGGTTCATTCTCCTCTGGTACCAAACTCTCATATCCGGCTTCAACTTTCAATGGTATTCATCTCCCTTTAGTCCCAGGTTTATTTCCCACTCATATCCTTTTTACATAGTCCCAGGTTCACTCCCCACTGGCGCCCACCTCCTATAGTGTCAGGTTCATTCTCCTCTGGTACCAAACTCTCATATCCGGCTTCAACTTTCAATGGTATTCATCTCCCTTTAGTCCCAGGTTTATTTCCCACTGATATCCTTTTTACATAGTCCCAGGTTCACTCCCCACTGGCGCCCACCTCCTTTAGTGTCAGGTTCATTCTCCTCTGGTACCAAACTCTCATATCCAGCTTCAACTTTCAATGGTATTCATCTCCCTTTAGTCCCAGGTTTATTTCCCACTGATATCCTTTTTACATAGTCCCAGGTTCACTCCCCACTGGCGCCCACCTCCTATAGTGTCAGGTTCATTCTCCTCTGGTACCAAACTCTCATATCCGGCTTCAACTTTCAATGGTATTCATCTCCCTTTAGTCCCAGGTTTATTTCCCACTCATATCCTTTTTACATAGTCCCAGGTTCACTCCCCACTGGCGCCCACCTCCTATAGTGTCAGGTTCATTCTCCTCTGGTACCAAACTCTCATATCCGGCTTCAACTTTCAATGGTATTCATCTCCCTTTAGTCCCAGGTTTATTTCCCACTGATATCCTTTTTACATAGTCCCAGGTTCACTCCCCACTGGCGCCCACCTCCTTTAGTGTCAGGTTCATTCTCCTCTGGTACCAAACTCTCATACCAAGCTTCAAATTTTAATGGTATCCATCTCCCTTTAGTACCAGGTTTATTTTCCACTGATATCCTTTTTACATATTCCCAGGTTAAATCCCCACTGGTGTGCAATTCCTGAATCCCAGGTTCACTCCCCACTGGCGCCCACCTTCTATAGTGTCAGGTTCATTCTCCTCTGGCACCCAACTCCTATAGTTCGGCTCGGATACCCACAGTTATCCATCTCCCACAGTCCAAGGTTAACTCCCAATTGGTGTGCAATTCCCTGAATCCCAGGTTCACTCCCCACTGGCGCCCACCTTCTATAGTGTCAGGTTCATTCTCCTCTGGTACTCAACTCCCATATCCGGCTTCAACTTTCAATGGTATCCATCTCCCTTTAGTCCCAGGTTTATTTCCCACTGATATCCTTTTTACACAATCCCAGGTTAACTCCCCACTAGTGTGCAATTCCCTGAATCCCAGGTTCACTCCCCACTGGCGCCCACCTTCTATAGTGTCAGGTTCATTCTCCTCTGGTACTCAATTCCCATATCCGGCTTCAACTTTCAATGGTATCCATGTCCCTTTAGTCCCAGGTTTATTTCCCACTGATATCCTTTTTACACAGTCCCAGGTTAACTCCCCACTGGTGTGCAATTCCCTGACTCCCAGGATCACCCCCCACTGTTGCCAAACTCCCATAACTTTGCCGGATATTGTCGGGTTTCGGCGGGTTTCGGCGGGTTTCGTAATAAAGCACTAATTCTTTTTTACGAAACCCGCCGAAACCGGCCGATAAACTTAGTCTCAGGTTCACTCCCGACTGGTGTACACTTCCCTGAGTCTCGGGTTCACTCCCCACAGTTGTCTACTTCCCATAACTTTGCTGTATATTGTCGGGTTTCGCCGGGTTTCGGCGGGTTTCGGCGGGTTTCGTAAAAAAGCACTGGTTCTTTTTTACGAAACCCGCCGAAACCCAGTCCCAGGTTCACTCCCCAATGGTGTACACTTCCCTGAGTTCTAGGTTCACTCCACACAGCCACCTACTTCCCATAACTTTGTCGAGATTCGTCGGGTTTCGTCGGGTTTCGGCGGGATTCGGCGGGTTTCGGCGGGTTTCGTAAAAAAGACACACCGTGGGTGGATGTATAGACTGCTCATTCGGATATAATAATAATAATAATAATAATAATAATAATAATAATAATAATAATAATAATAATAATAATAATAATAATAATAATGATAATAATAATAATAATAATAATAATAATAATAATAATAATAATAATATAATAATAATAATAATAATAATAATAATAATAATAATAATAATAATAATAATAATAATAATAATAATAATAATAATAATAATAATAATAATAATAAATAATAATAATAATAATAATAATAATAATAATAATAATAATAATAATAATAATAATAATAATAATAATAATAACAACACACAACACACACACACACAACACACAGACAAAAATCATACACACCTCAAACACACACAAAACACAAGCACAACACAAACACACACAAAAACAAACACACACACAAACACACATAATATACACACACAAAACAGTTTTTTTTAATGGCCTGAAATCTTTTCCTTCAAAAATAAGTAGACCATAATAACCCCACCCTCACTCGATTTCTAATCTTTGACCAAATAATGACCTTTTTCTCTAAATTTATTGCAGGTTAAAGATTTTAATGGTCCTTCGATCGTTTACGTTCGCTATCTTATATGAAAATATTTTCTCCGTCAGTAAATATTAGAATGTTATGGTCCCTGTTTATTTTAATGATTTATGTTGCGAAACTGCCTCACATGAATAGATAATATCCCCTCGCCCCCCCCCCCCCCCCCCCCCCCCCCCCCCCCCCCCCCAAACACCAACATTTATGGCATGTCGCACCAAGATAGTTTCACCCTGAATTCTGCTAATATTCTGCTAAAACGTATTCAATTGGGCGCCTTCCTGTCACCTCTGTGGATTGAATGATTCGATGATGGAGATGGATAGATGGATAGATGGATGGATTGGATGGATCATGGTGGATGGACATGTGATGGATGAACTGGATGATGGATGTGGATGGATAGATAATGGATGTGATGATGGATGGATAATAGATGAAAGTTATTGGATAGATAGATGGATGGATGGATGGATGGATGGATGGGACAAGTAGATGGATAGATGAATGGATGGATGAATGAATGGATGGATGGATGTAAGAGATAAATAGATGGATGGATGAATGGATGGATGAATGGACGGATGGGATAACTAGATGGATGGATGGATGGATGAATAAATGGATGGATGGATGAATGGATGGATGAATAAATGGATGGATGGATGGATGAGATAAATAGATGGATGGATGGATGGGATCAATAGATGGATGGATGGGTGGATGGATGGATGGCTGAATGGATGGATGAATAGATGGATGGATGGATCGATGTTGTAGAAACAACAGAAACAGTAGATGATACAACACCTGGTCATCTATTTACCGTGTTTCTCAATCGTCACATTAAAAGAAAATGTTTACTTAGATATAAATATATCGGTTAATTATTATTCCCGATCATCATTAAAAGTGTGTAGTCGTGAAAGAGAGACGACGTAGATACAACACATGATTGGGCTGCACAAGCTGGCTAAGCTCTCTCTCTCTCTCTCTCTCTCTCTCTCTCTCTCTCTCTCTCTCTCTCTCTCTCTCTCTCTCTCTCTCTTTCTCTCTCTCTCTCACTCTCTCTCTCTCTCCCTCTCTCTCTCTCTCTCTCTCTTTCTCTCTCTCTCTCTCTCTCTCTTAACTTTATTTTTGAAATGAACGATTTCTGATGCAATCATTTTATGACCGTTTCTGTTCCAAGTCAACAAATACGAGATAATGAAGGTCATCGTAGAGATTGGCAATAATAACCAAAATGGCAGACATCTTGTTTCTGGTCCTCTCGACTCCACTGGGACAATAGCTATGTGCGATTTATAAATGAAGTTGTCAAATTCGTTTCATCGGAAGAATCCAAATGAATGATTGATGTCAAAAGTTCAGTCCAAGCAATTCCTCCGGCCAAAAGTCAAAAGATGAAAACAGTCTTACTATGGCCAGAATTCTCGGTGTCCCCTCTCACAGTCCCAGGTTCACTCCTCATTGGTGTACACATCCTGGCATAGTGCTGGGTCCACTCCCCTCTGGTAGTTCCCTCAGATTCCCAGGTTCACTCCTATTGCTGTTCGCATCCTGGCAGTCCTGGGTTCACTCCCCACAGGTGACCTCCTTCCACAAACGCCTGGGTGATCATTCCTCACTTGTGTCCATCTCCAAGACGTGGGTTTTGTTTCCACTAGTATTCACCCCATAGGGTGCTGGGTTCAAACCCGTGTGATATATTAGCCTCACACAGTCCCAGATTCACTCTCCATGGGTGTCCACCTGATACAGATTTGAGTTCACCCCCTCTTTCCCCCCGCCCACTGGTGTCAATCTTCCACGGTCAAGGGTTCACTCCTCACTGGTGTCCACTTCACATAACTCAAGGTTTAATCCTTCCTGGTGACCACATCACAAAGTTCAAGGGTCACTCCGTGTCAGAGTCCAGCTCACAGCCCAAGGTTCATTTTACACGGTGTCATTCTCCCATGGTCCGCGAGTTCACGCCCCACTGGTGTCCGTATCCCGTAGTCTCGGGTTCACTTCCCACTGGTGTCCACAGATCTGATCAAATTTCATCAAATTTATTGAAATCGTGTGCAATGAACTCTGCCATATTTTTACACACATTTTTAATCAGTCCCTAAGAAACAGACATAATTCCAAGAATTTGGAAAACTTTAAAAATAATTCCCGTCACAACACATCAAAAAGCCAAAGAAATGAATGCTTTTCGTCCTGTGGCACTGACATCCACCCCGATGAAATGTCTAGAAAAGATTATCCAGCACATATTTCTACAACAAAGTACACAACAACATCTAAAAAAAAACCCAATTTATTGCTGACAAATCAGGTCGTGGGATGGACGATGCGATATTATTAGTGTTTTCTAATAACACTTACAAGCACTTAGACACTCCAATGGGGTATCTCAGAACCCTATTCGTAGATTTTTCGACTGCATTCAACACCATCCCACCTCACCTACTAATCCCTAAACAAATGTCCATTGATGTGAGTCGTAAATATTTTCAAGTATGCCGACGATAGCGCCATAACAACCTGAGATGACGTATTCAATTATTGTAGCGAAATTGAAAGATTGATGGCCGATGCTCCGATTGGGGCTAAGGGGTGGACACACATGGAAACAAATGGAGAGGACAGCCCAAGGAAGAGTCAAATGGCGGGCGAAACATCATTGATGGCCGATGCTCCGACTCCCCCCCCCCCCTCTCTCTCTCTCTCTCTCTCTCTCTCTCTCTCTCTCTCTCTCTCTCTCTCTCTTTCTTTCTCTCTCCTCTTCCTCTCTCTCTCTCTCTCTCTCTCTCTCTCTCTCTCTCTCTCTCTCTCTCTCTCTCTACCGGAAGGAGTAGTGTGTATTTACTTATAGATGATGCCTTTTATCTACAACTGCTAATACTTTCCTGCACATCACTCTAGGTGAAAATCAAATTTATTTGCCCATTTACACGGACACAATAACACATGGTTGGTTGTTTGTTGTTTTGAATGAGAAAAGAAAATTACAACAGTTGCCATTAAAATTTTCTTTGAGAAACGGTTGTGGAAAAATGAATATCCTCTCCAGTCTTTATTTTATCGATTTATGGGTGGAATTTCCCTTAAGTCAGAGGAGCACTGGCTGCCCAGGCCAGTTGTTTCTAAACCAGTCCATATTTTGCTCTCTCTCTCTCTCTCTCTCTCTCTCTCTCTCTCTCTCTCTCTCTCTCTCTCTCTCTCTCTCTCTCTCTCTCTCTCTCTCTCTCTCTCTCTCTCTCTCTCTCTCTCTCTCTCTTCATTCCCTTATTTTAAAATCAATTTTGTTTTTCATGTAGCTCAGTGTCTTTGTTTTGTTATGAGACTTTACAGTTTTGGATCGGTCCTTTCTGGAGTCTTTTGATAAGAGGGCGACAGCCAGAATGATTATTTATTTATTTATTTTTTTTTGGGGGAGGGGAGGGGGAATAGGGGATGGGGGTGTGCGCTTTTTTCTTCATTGTTTGGGAATTTATCTATTTAATCGATATTAATGTACATTTTCACCCGCCTGCATATGACCCCTTTCCCCCCCTCCCCTCTTTGCTCTTGCCTAGACAATACGTTTGGTCCCTGTTTGAATCGGTGTTTCGTTGTTCTTTCTATTTTTGACCTTCTTACTTTTGGATGCCTATAAGCGTCGAGCTGTTACCTTCACTGGCGTTGAATTAAAAACCATAAAAGATTGCTGTGTAAAAACTCCAAATCAAACACACAATCATAAAATCCGATGTTTTTTTCGTTTGAAATTTGGTCCGCATCATTTGGTGTTTGTTGACTATAGGAAATGTGTAAATATTAAGAATCGTGAACATCAGATCCACACACAGTAACAAATGAATTCAATGTAGAATTTATGGTTAGCAGTGTTTTAAAAAAAAACAAGTTACATTATTGTCAAGCAATGGAAGCTATAATATGCTGTTCTTCAAGGCCTCATAACAAATGGCAACGAAGTGGCTTATAGGCAAGAAATTGATAGATTTGTGTCTTGGTGTGATGCCTACCACCTAGAGCTTAACATAAGCAAGACAAAGGAGCTAGTGATTGACTTTAGGAGAGTGAAGGAACCGATAGAACCGTTAAAATTAAAGGACCAATTCTTCCAGTGAGTTCCTCACTACAAATACCTTGGTGTAACAATTGATGACAGGCTCAAGTGGGATGAACACTTGAAAATGATTAGGCATAAGATGTGCAGGCGTACATATTTTTTATCAAAACTCTCTCAGTTTAGAATAGATAAAACCCTCTGCACATTATTTTATAGTGCAGTAATCGAAAGTGTTTTGTCATTTTGTATAACAGTTTGGGGAGGCATTTGCTTAGCAGTGGAAAGGAACAAAATAAATTCAAATATTAAAAAATCCATTAAACGCTATATAAATGATGTTGACGATGTAGATCTTTTAAACGATAAATTTTGTATAAATAAAATAACTAAAATATTAAATGACCAGTATCATCCACTAAGACCATCCGTTATTATGTCAGAAGGAAGTGGTCGCCCTTTCTCTATTTACTCAACGAAAACAGAGAGACACCGAAAATCTTTTCTGCCGTCCAGTATTAGGCTTTATAACAACAAGCATTAATCATTTTATATAATTATTTCGCATTTTTACTTTAAAAAATGTAAATATTAATTTATTAATTTATTTGTTTTACAATCTTTTTAATTTTCAATTTATAGTGACAGTTTTAACTATTTTACAGTTTTGAAATTATTCATATTATAAAGCGCAGCTCTGGTTATGGAGCTGTTCCTTTTTTATATATACATCCTATTTCCATTGTATTTTTATCTTATTGTGTAAATTATACGTCTGTACAAAAAATTTCCTTTTTGGGATGCAATAAAGTATTATTATTATTATTATTATTATTATTATTATTATTATTATTATTATTATTATTATATTTATTATTATTATTATTATTATTATTATTATTATTATTATTACTATTATTATTATATTATTATTATTATAATATTAATTATATTATTATTATTATTATTATTATTATTATTATTATTATTATTATTATTATTATTATCATTATATTCAGAAAACTGCAGTGCAAGCCTTTAGAAGAAGCTGTTACATACCACCATAGTGATGTTGGCACGTTGATTGTATCTATAATGTGTGATAATGGAACATCTGGTTGGACACTGACTGTGAATACAGATGATACCGTGTTGTGATATGACTGGTGTATTACTGATCAATGGAAATGGATGATACTGATCAAAGTCTACAAAGGCAGAACCAACATGGTGTCATGGTCCAGATATTATCATCTTTTTTTCCCTAGCATGTATCACGAAGACTCGCCACTATTTTTCTCGCACGTCTTTGGTCATTTTCTAAAACAACAAATTGCAATAGAATGAAGGACTCCATATCCAATTCCAAACTCAAAAAAAGGCCTAACCACTGATATATACATGATACAAAAATCAAAGAGATGTAAAAACTGTATCCCCTTTACTGACCGCTATAACTCATCATTTTTGGAGGCGTCTGTATGATAAATGCTTTTGGTGGTGTTGTTTTTTTCTTTTGTTGTTTTTTTTTTGTTTGTTTTGCGTTTGTTTTGCATGTCTGCAAGATTTGACATTTTAAGGTGTTAACGCATATCTTCCATTTCTCACTCGTGATCAATCTGCTCCACAAAATCAGAGAGGCCATACATTTTTGGATTTATTAAGTGTTATCGGGATTCACAATGTTGTTTTCTTTCATCCAGATAGACGGATTGTCTCACACCTTCGCAATGTACAAATGTGTTACCAACACACAGTAATCGTTGATAGTTGAGTATCATAAAATGGTGGTACCTACGTAAGCAGTCGAAATGATTGATAAAACATTCGAGCTGGAGGCAAAGTTTGTTTTTTTTTGCACACGACCATATCGATCCATAGTCAAGTCTGCCAAACTATGAGAAAAACAAAACAAAACAGAACAACCCCCAAAAACAAACAAAAAAGAAGCCAAAAAACAAAAAACAAAAAAACATGAAGCTGTGTATGGACACGTTCGCCAGATACCCAGTTCTTGAACCATGACCCTCATGTTGTCAAAACCTTTCATACCCGAGGCTTTAAGGAAGACTTGGCGATGTCCCAGGCTAGAGGGTTTTTAACAAGATGAGTTTCATTTTAATCGGTCGATATTTGAAGGAAGAGTTTTTTGGCCAACATTTTAAAACCGGTGGTTTTGTTTTGTTTTCAGAGTGCTGTAGAAAGGCCCATATTTGAATGGACCACATATTATATGACTCAGCGTGTCAAATAGTATTGTTTCACAATGGAGAAGATGAAGAAAATTGAGTTTTATATTTTGTAAAAAAAAAAAGAACCTACGAAATTATCTCCCCTTAATAAAGACATTTTTCCAAACTCAAATGTTACAGGTTTGGCTCAATATTCAGTTACAATCACGTGGTTCATCTCGATATAATACCGTTTCTAGTCTACTGGTCACATATATAATAATTGAGCCTTTGTTTTTCATAGGGTTAGCCTAGATATCTCTAACCATTCGGCAATATCACATGGGATTCATCCGATACACAACTACTGTATGCCTAAACATACAACAACACGTTGCAGTTTTGTTGACACAATCAAATTGTGTTGGGATTGATGTGAAATGAATCAATCCATCACGTCGTCACTTTTGATTGGACCACGTGTTATTTAACCACGTGGTCATCCCCTACAATCTAGGTCAATGGTTCCCAACTTTTTTGTTGTTGTGTTTGTTTTTTGTTTTTCTGTTTGTTTTTTTTTGTTGGGGGTTGTTTTTTTTGTATTGTAAAAAGAAAAAAAAACAAAAAAAACAAACAAAAAAAAACCCCAAAAAAAAAACAAACACAACAACAAAAAAGTTGAGAACCATTGACCTAGATTGTTGGGGATGATCACATGGTTAAAAAACACTTGGCCCAATCATAAGTTCGGGCCCCGAGCACAAACATTGAAAAATATCTTAAAATTGCAATAGCTCTTTCTGTTTAAGATGCTTTTCTACCCATACTTCAATAGTTAAAAAAAAAAACATTGAACGAACTTTTTGAAAATAAAATTCACACTTTTTTACCTTTTATGCTTTTTCTACATTCTCCTCAATAAGTTTAGCTGTGAGGAAAACATTTAGAAATTAGAAAAATCTTTTAGGATATCTCCTGTCATTATCACATTGAGTTTTTATATAGCGCAACATCCACTAAACGTGTTCAATGCGCTTTACAAGGGGGGACTGACCAAGAGTAACACGTAACATGTAGAACGGGACATGTTGGCTGTTAGGCGATATTACACTTTTTTTCGGAGAGATACAACGCTGTTAACGGCCAAGTACTAATTTACACCTGGTTACGGTGAGAGAATGTGAGTAAAGAGAATTTTCCAAGGACTCAACTATGCGCCGAGCGAGGTTCGAACCCAGAACCTTCCGATCCGAAAGTGAGTTTCATACTACAAGACCAAAAGCGCACATTGATTTGTTACAATAATAATCAAAAAAATTACACTCCTTATTCATAGAACATAAAAGTATCGTTTAAAATACACACAGAGTGGGTTTTAATACGACATAATATAAAAGAATAAAACAAGTTTTCCCATCGAAAACGTGTCGAATCGAATCGGGACTAAAGTTTGAATCTTTTGACATCAGAGTTACAGAAGATCTTTGTTCATTTATTCGACATTAATTATAACAATACCCTTCAACAGTCGTAACGTCACTTCCCTCGTAATGACGCATGGTAACTTAGTAACCGGCTCTAAACTATCGGAACAATGGCGGACGCCCTTATGAAATATTTCTCCGACGAGCTAAACGCGTATCCAGGGGGAAAAAACATTATCAATCTGATCATGTTTTGACTTTTACAAGTGTTGATCGCAAGGCATATGAAAAGTTCTAGCCAGCATGAAGAATAAAAAGTACAGATTTTCTTAGTTTAGAACCACGATGGCCGCCGTTGCTGGGCGACGTGACACCAGATTATTTAATCCAATTGGTAAAGACACCTTCTGTACCACAAGTAAAATAAGATATATAGATAGAATGAAGTTGACGTTATTCAGGTCATTGTTATTGGGTTTTTTATGAATAATTCTCACTTAACTGTATTAACCAGACTATAAACGTTCAAGGTACACATATGTTTGTGTGTTCGTGTGTCTGTTATACTTCTGGATGGCAAAAATCAAAAATAAAATTTGTCTCTAGGGTCTATTAACAGTTGTTTTTGTTTTCAAGAATAATGTTTTTGATTTTCATATGGAGTTGATTGAAATTTGTTAACAGTATGAAAAATACTATAAACGAATCAACGTTACACATAATTTCGTGTGTTGACACGTTATATCTGGCTGGCAGATGTTATGATTTTAAAAAAAACCTAAACGCATTGCATCAATAGATTTTATATAACCAACGTTTACGTTTTCACTTAGTTTTCTGTGTTGGTTTGATTGATCAAGCGGTAGAGCAGTGCGTAATTTACTAAAACACATGCTATCGATTGCAAAACCTGTGTAGTTTTCTATGTTTTCCAATCGTTGTAATAATAATTGTGTACGTTGTGACGACTGCCCGAGATTCGTGGTTACGAAGGTCATTATTGACGGCACTCTGATATTACTTATTATTTTTAATCAGCCATTTTATGAGCAATTATCACTAAACTGTATGAATATGACTATAAACAATCAACGTAACACATACTTTTGTGTATTTATACGTTATATCCTGTTGACATCAATAGTTTTATATAACCAAATACAGGCATAGAGATAGAACGAAATTGACGTCATCAGGTTTTTGTAATTGTTTATTTTAATAAAACCTGTGTAGTTTTCTATGTTTCCAATCGTTGTAATAATTGTGTACATTGTGACGACTGCCCGAGAGACACCAATCATTCTCGGAAAGGAGTTGATGATGATGATGATGATGATGACGATAATGATAATACGATTAATAATAATAACAACCACAGCAATAATAATAATAATAATAATAATAATAATAATAATAATAATAATAAATAATAATAATAATATAATAATAATAATAATAATAATAATAATGATAATAATAATAATAGATAATTTTTATTATTGTTATTATCATTATAATTTATTATTATTATTATTATTATTATTATTATTATTATTATTATTATTATTATTATTATTATTATTATTATTATTATTATTATTATTATTGTTATTATTATTATTATTATTATTATTATTATTATTATTATTATTATTATTATTATTATTATTATTATTATTATTGCTGTGGTTGTTATTATTATTAATCGTATTATCATTATCATCATCATCATCATCATCAACTCCTTTCCGAGAATGATTGTTGTCTTTATGAAACAATTGCAATTCATACATGGACAACACTTTTGAAGTGAGTGGAGTCGAAGAAAAACATGTGCCAACCATACCTAGGATCACCCAATACAATTTGATAATGGTAACAAATTACGTTATTTATGCTGATTCTCATTGATGCAATAATACCTTTGAAATGTAGAAAAACATTAGAAACAAACAAAGAAAAATAAAACAGTAACAAAACATAATTAAAAACTTATTAAATTTGATCCGAGGCTCAGCTACAGTAAATTTTATGAATTGAAAGGCAAGAAAAACGTTCCACTATCACTGAAATATTGTTTTAGAAATATGTTTTTTTTTTACTGATCAAAGCATGTGAAGATACTCATTTACAAGAGAAGTACATATCATTCTGCTACGTTGTGAACATATAAATTTTCCACATCTGCTGCAAGTCTTTCTGAATTTTACATCATTTTTTTTGGACAATATACGGATCTTCCTCTTGTCACATTCTTCCTCTTCCTGTTGTCCTGTTGATCTTATTCTCCCATCTTGCACGTGTACATTTTGTTCTTGTCCCTTCTTCGTACATATCACCACTCATTTTCTTAGTAAAAAAATAGAATACTGCGGAGGAGGGCTTTTTCAATTTTCTTTGATTGCATGACATGGTTCTTTTGCATTTTATGAACTTTGACTTTGATAGAATTCTTCCTATATGTGGAATTTTGTTCTTATTCCAAGCAGTGCATTCCTCCACAAACAATGTATTTTGGAAATGATGAAATACCGCCAGTGTCTGAAGGATTAGAAGAAAATTATATTGGGAAGGCACAGACAACTGGAAAGGGCGATGAAAGAAATAGGAAAAGAAAGAAAGAGAGAGAGAGAGAGAGAGAGAGAGAGAGAGAGAGAGAGAGAGAGAGAGAGAGAGAGAGAGAGAGAGAGAGAGGGGGGGGGGAGGGAGAGAGAGAGGGAGAGAGAGAGAGAGAGAAAGAGAGTATTTTGGGGATGTATGTGTATTATTATTATTTTGAAAACTTTATTTTACTGGAATCCCCAATTGACAATTATTGTCATGTAGAAATAAAAGAAAACCTCAAATATGAAAGTATCTGAGAGTAATGTGATTACAAAACAATGTTATTTTCCCAAATATTTCAAGGAATGAATTCTTGTCGTTGTCTTCATGGATTTGCTGTGATATGCTGAAAGTCAAATCCAACGAGTCAGATAAAAGAGGTATACATGTAATATTATTTGATGTTTAGTAGAAAACAGTTCGATTTTTCATCTTAGAAAAAAAACCTTTTACTCGGAAGCCTTTCAGCCAATAAATTCAAAAGTTGATGAGTTGTTGATATTATTAATTTATGCCAATCTTCACTACATTTATACCTTCATCATTATCATCTTGGAGGAAAATCATCCATTACCTGGAACTCGAGTTGCAACAGCTCTTTATCTTGCATTATTATTATTATTATTATTATTATTATTATTATTATTATTATTATTATTAATTGCTGATATTCTGTCATTTCACTGGTTAAAGATAAAAAACTAGTCTAACACCAACTCTTTATATTTCTTTTACTATTTCATACAATAGAAACATACTTGATAGTCCTGTTACTGTTTTGAGAAATGGCCTTCTAACAATCAGAATTGAAACTCAGATTCTCATTGGAGATCAGCATAATACTTTTCATTAAAGGTATCATGGGATTGAAAAGAAATAACTTTAAACACACAAAAAGAACCCCCCAAAAAACCCACTTTATCCAGTTGTAATTAGCCAACAATGCAAACATATTAGATTTCATATGATACCTGCTATTAATTCCAAGCTAACAACTATTACACAGATAAATGTAACAGGTACCATTCAGTTTTAAATAATTAGTAGGTGACATACCTTCCTCATTACCTGGGGTTGCCCCAGCGGACTGCAACTCAGTGTATATCTGAGCATTCAAACTACCAAGGATGCTACACTTTCTCCATTCGTCATGGTTTAGGTCCAATGCGACATATTTTAGACCATACAACGGATGGCTGAATATTTCTTTAAATTTAAAACAACATACAAATCATTTTGTTAGCAAATTCAAAAATACAAAATAATATCATTACAATAAGACTGGAACATAATGTGGACATTTAAGCTAATTTAGTTCACCTAGAGATTGAATAACGATACAAGAAAATAAATCACTTGTTATAAGAAGCTACAAACAAATCTGCAGGTAGGTAGGGTAAACACAAGAAGAAAAGAAAATCGAGAAACGAAAGGAAGGCAAGTATTAAATTGAATAGTAGCACTTTCATTTATCCATTATTGTTTCATCATTTCATTTTTGGCGATTCATTCTATAGCTGGTACTACAATCATAAAATTTATGATATTATCACTTCATTTTTTGTTACGTAGGATAAGTGTAAGAATCATCAAAAGTAATGAGTTAGTACTTACTTGGATGTTTCATGATTGGAGTTGATGGAGAAGTAGGTAACTGAAACTGGCGCTCATCATATTGGACAACAAACAGGAATCAAAATTACCTAAGTCAATTATTGTAGATAACATCTACCAGTAAGTTGTGGATCATATTGTCACGACTATGTCACTAAATAAATAGATGCATAATGTCACAACAAAAACAACAAAATTATTGAACCCTATACATTTAATGAGAAAATATGATTTTAACTGAATTTTCTATAGTAAAATCATGGGGGTTAAATTGCCCTCAAATAAGAAATACATAGGACTTTCTAGCATTTTACTACAGTGCAACACTTGGATAACGACATTGCCCGGGACCGGAAAATTATGTCGTTATCCAGGGGTGTCGTTATTCCGGGGTTTTCAAGATGGCGGGAAAAGGGGGGCGTGGTGAGACCCATGAATATCTAATAGTGCGATGCGCGGTCCAGTGCCTGAGAGAATACACGTCCAAAAACGTTAGAATGAGTATTTCTCATGTTTACAAACGGAATAGATGCTATGCGCTTGGCTAAGAAACTCGCAACATTGCCATCCTGAAAAATAATGGACTAACACACATAACTATGTGTAACCTTGAACGTTTATAGTCTGACTATAATAAAGTTTAGTGGGAATTACTCATAATCATGGATGGCAAAAACCAATAACAAATAAATGAGTGATGTCAACTTCCTTCTATCTATACCAGTTTCGATTTCTCTTTCAAATGTGTCTTGCTTTGTTTTTATCATAAGCAGTATAGTCCGGTCGCTTAGCATCCCGTTCCGTGCGATTTGTGCACTTTTTGTAACCAGCAAACAATGTAATTGAGCTTTATATAGCGCAATATCCACTAAATGTACTCAAAGCGCTTTACAAGGGGTCCCTAGTCAACAACAACATTTAACACGTAGGACGGGATATGACGCCTGTTAGGCGATATTACAATTTTTCGGACAAGACATGCTGTTAACGGCTAGGTACTCATTTTACACCTGAATACGGTGAGGGAATGTGAGTAAAGAGCCTTTTCATAGGACTCATCTATGCGCCGAGTGCGAGGCTCGAACCCAGGACTTTCCGATCCGAAAGCGGGTGTCATACCTGTGGACCACAATAGCCGCACAAACACCGTTATTCTATCATCAATCATCGACAGGCTAATCTATATCGAATCGAATCTAAAAGGTTCTAAATTTAGTACTGACATAACACATGCAACTTATTTTATATTGAGATGGTAAAATCTGTTCAGCTCGAAGTATGGGCCATAATAATATTCATACTCTATCTATTACATCCAGGAGCCAGGCGGCTCATTGTCTGTGTAGAATGGTGTGACTGTGACTCAGCTTTGTTGTGACCCAATTCAATTTTTTCACAACTCAACTGTTTTGCACGATGCTTATCACTGGCATGCGCATAAAGTAAACTAACATCATGATGACATAAGCCATTTATAATAGATGAAAAAGATTTCCCCTTACCTTTTCAATTCTAGTTTGTTGACATCGTTCAAAAGACAAAACTCATTCTCTCAGTTAAATTTTAGACAACACGACATGATGCCATTGTCGATGGATGTAGCTGTCGTTATCTCGAAGGGAGGGGCGGTGACAGATGACAAAACCGCATTTCGATTTAGCATTATTGTACTGTAGACACTGGTAGAAAGAAAGCCCTGTAACTGCTTTAAATGTATGCTTTTAGTCTCTTGTTCTTTTTTATTTCATTTACAGACACTCAGACATCCTTCATAAAGGATAGGTCGTTCTAATGACTCGTATTTTTGTTGCACGGGCCGAAAAAGGACTTTTTTTTATTGGGGGGGGGGGGGGGGGTTTCTGCGGCCAGAAGACAAAAAATCTATTTAAAAATAATTAAAAGCTAGATATTTGGTAAATAATAATGGAAAACATTATAACAAAGATATCTCCACAATAAAAAAACTAATCAAGATGTTCTTAAGGGGTGAGAATGTTTGTTTTTTATACCTTTGTCATCTAACCCCAAAACGTCACAAAGTGCGCGTTTTCACCACCTTTACGACAAATTTTAAGAACTTTTCAATAAAAATTGTATTTGGAGCCACCTATTTTTCGAATCTTCATAATTTTCTACACCTATTTGTGTAGAAAACCGGTGTTTATCAATACTGCTGCCCTAGAAAAAAAAAACATAACTAATTTATTATTAACTCAATTTATCAATTAAAGAACATCACACACAATTCTACCAATACACTCTTATATTCACACACATTGCTTTACCTTTTGCTTGTTCAGGTTTGTTTTTTTTTAAACAGTGTATTGACTTGTTTGTTATATTTCTACTTGCCAGCCCCACAGTCCTTTGTTTCCTTAAAATTAATAAGAACATGCCTGGGGACCTCGTCAAACTGGAATGCTGGTTTGATTTGTTGAATGGTCAAGATTGCAAGGACTAAAGTTCCATTCTAACAGGTATTTGGAAGAATGCGTTCTTTGTGTGTGTGTGTGTGTGTGTGTGTGTGTGTGTGTGTGTGTGTTGATGTTATTGTTGTTTTGCAGAGAATCTTACCACTGAGCTATCCAAGCCCCGTAAACTAATATGTTTTTAATCTTTCTCATATTAGACTAAACCCACACGCACACACAAACACACACACACACACACAAACACACACACACACACACACACACACACACACAAACTTGTTCATTCTGTCAGCTCTCAAGCTACCCTATATCGCCTTAAGATGATAACATTTTCTGTAACTTGATAAACTACGTAATTCACACTTTATAGGAAATAATTTTAAATATTGTCTCTTGAGTATGTCATGGGGTTTTGTTTGTTTTTTTTTCTTTCCTTACTATAATGCGCTGATATGGCAGGAGGAAAAAAGCGGCAGACATCCTTTGTCGACTGTAATAATTTGAACAAAGTTCCAAGACTCGATCAAGCTTCCCCTGAAATTGACTGGTCGAAGTGCCTGTTTTGTCAAGAAACCATTGAAAATTCTCCTCTTACAAACCCTAAAAAAGCAACCAAGTTAAATTCTATTGAAGACACTTATGTCCCTGGTTATTTGTAATGGATAGGACAAATTATGCACATTGAGTTCCTATCTTCCTTCATTCTCTTGATGTCCTTGAAAGTGAAAGTATTCACCCTGCCAGTTTCAAAGAATTCATGGATGGGAATTTTGTATCTACACAATCAAACAGAGCATTTTCATGCATGTCTGATGATCAGCTACATGAGCAAAATAACAAACTGATCAAGTCAGATGGTGGAGCTATATGTATTTTTGATAAGAATCTGCTCTACAAAACTGGATGGTTGCATTTACACACTCGCCAAGTAATGTCAAAGGAATCGGCCTTGTATGTCAGGGATTCATACACAATTGGAAAGCAAAGCATTCAGACTTATTATAAACAAAGGTTAAACACAATTGAAGCTACAATCCATGACCCTATTATTAAAAAATAATCTTCCCATCTGCGATGAAAGTTCCTCAAAGAAATCATCAAAACAGAAAGAGAAAATTGCGTGCCTAAAGCAGGATTGTCATTTGTTCTCAAGACTGTTTAATTCTTGCTAAAATAGAGATGGGAATTTAGAAGA
>NC_088372.1:8772093-8787093 GCF_034508935.2 Berghia stephanieae | reverse complement strand
TGGCTGATTAAAAATAATAAGTAATATCAGAGTGCCGCCAATAATGACCTTCGTAACCACGAATCTCGGGCAGTCGTCACAACGTACACAATTATTACTACAACGATTGGAAAACATAGAAAACTACACAGGTTTTGCAATCGATAGCATGTGTTTTAGTAAATTACGCACTGCTCTACCGCCTGATCAATAGAACCAACACAGAAAACTACGTGAAAACTTAAACGTTGGTTATATAAAATCTATTGATGCAATGCGTTTAGTTTTTTTTTTTTTTAAATCATAACATCTGCCAGCCAGATATAACGTGTCAACACACAACACTATGCGTAACGTTGATTCGTTTATAGTATTTTTCATACTGTTAACAAATTTCAATCAACTCCAAATGAAAATCAAAAACATTATTCTTGAAAACAAAAACAACTGTGGGCCAGGTGAGAACATTTACACATCTATTACAGACGTAGAATTTTCATTATTGCAATCGCTGTACCCTTGTACTCAAGAGGAGGATGACACCAGAATGGCACTTCAGTTAAAAAATGGAAGCGAGGGTAATTTCAAATCTGGGGTTACACGAACAGTTGACTCAGGTGTGGTTATCATTCTGATATCACAGTTTGCTGCATTGGGGGTGGAAAAGGTGTTTGTCAACTACGGTACAGGAAAACATAGAAGACTGATTCCTATCCACTCAATTGTTGAATCCCTGGGTCCTGAAAAATCTCTGCATATATCCTTCTCCCATGCCTTTACGGGATGTGACAGTGTCAATTCATTTGCAGGGAAGGGAAGAAAAGTAGTATGGTCAGTTTGGGTTACAGACTCATTTAAAGCTCTTGCTAATCAACCCTCTAAGGAAGTTATAGCCTGCCATTTCAACATCATCCAGAGATTTGTCTGTTGTTTGACAGAGCAACCAACTTATCTGCTGTCAATGAATGCCGGCATGAACTTTTTACAAAAAAAGTCACGCCTTCCAGACAATATACCACCAACTCGTGACGCTCACTTGCTAAAGACCCTAGTCTTCCTTCCAAATCAGATTTTGGTTGGAAAGAATATGCCTCACAAAATCTGATTAACTGTAGCTGTTCATCAAAGGGATGGTCCAAAAGATGCAATTGTTTTAAGCATCTCTTCCATGCACTCTGTTATGTGCCTGCAATGGTCAATGTTCTTGAGACAAAAATTTACTTTAAACACGTTTTCCAATTGTATGTTTTCTGCAAACTATGTAATTAAAAAGGGAGTTAATTCTCCAATAATGCTGCTGTTAAATATGTGCACAGAAAAAAAAAATTATAAATAGTGCAATGCATCATGAATAAATACGTATTGTACAATATATCTAAATTTAAACGTGTTATTTTCTATATGATAGAAATACATTGTACTCTTATGTTTGCGAGTGATTGTACATGGGTGTCGGGATGAGAGGGGGTACTTGCCTAGGTAGTTGAATTGTCTATTATTATTTCTTTGTTTAAAAAAAATGAAATTAAGATTGCTTGATTTTTGAGGATGTGAAGATTAAAAATGGTTTTGGAAATGGCTACGCTTATTTGTACTACCACTGCAAATAACGCCAGAGCTTATTTGTACACTTACTAAAAATAGAATTTGCGTAATTACTAAAAATATAACATTAACATTTTATACGGATAGAACTGCAATATACAATGAATTATCTGGAAGTCAAAAAGTGAACACTTCATCTCATCACAATCACATTATTATTATTACTATTATTACAAGTTGATTTTGACGGACTTTGGTAATTCTTCACTCTATTCAAGTCACAGAATACTCAGTTTACAAGGTAAGCACACGAAATGCACATTTTAATTTATTTCTTATTTTTATACTAAACATGCTTTGGGGTTGTGTGTTTGTTGATTGTGCATCAGCTGACGACACATTTGTCGCTACCGCGAATTACTTAACTTTATTACTTTATTTTGTGAAAAATAACAATAACAGGGCTTTAAAAAAATTAAAATACTATTCCCCCCCCCCCCCCCCCCAATAATTTAAATCAGCCTTCCATGTCAGGTGATTAAAACCAGGTGTTTCAATGTTCGATCCCAGTCAAAAGGTTGCTAATTTTATCAAGATCAAGAGGTTTCGAGTACTCACGACATTCCAGGCTCAGGGTCCTTTAAAAAATACTTTTCATTCAGTTATTGTTATTATCTTTATTATGGCCGACACAGCATGCATCGTCCATACTTTTTCAAAACTTTTTTTTTGGGGGGGGGGGGGGGGGGGGGCGGCTGTTTTTTTATATCGGAAAATTGGGTTTTGTATGTTATGTTCATGGAGAGAGAGAGAGAGAGAGTAATATTTTATAATGATAAGATATCTGTAGTGGTAGTATTATTAGTAGTTTTGAAATGCCTATGACTATGATGATGACAATGTGAGATAATTATATTAGTGTGATTATTTTTATTATATTTTTAAAAATTACGTACGGCTATGTCGTAGTGGTATGACACTCGCTTTTGGACCGGAAGGTCCTGGGCTCGAGCCTCGCTCGGCGCATAGTTGAACTCTTGGAAAAGGCACTTTGCTCACTTTCTCTCACCGGACTCAGTTGTAAAATGTGTACTTGGCCGTTAACTGCGTTGTCTTTGTCCGAAGAAATTGTAATATCGCCTAACAGACGGTATGTCCCTTCAACATGCGAAGTGTTGCTGTTATAAACTTTAGCATTGGCATGTATGTGCCTATTTCGCTGTAGTGAATTTAATTTAATTTTTTGTTTTCATCGACAGCTAACATGAAAGAACACTGTTGGCGTTACTGGTGTCCTGACAATCCATAAAGATGCTGGCTCAAGGGCTATTCTGGCAAGGTGTGTTGAGGCAAACCTGTGGCAAACCTTTGCCTGTGGCAAAACTCATCAATCAGCAAACCATCATCTGGGCCAGCAGACCAGAGTGTCTGCATGCACTTTTTGACAATGGTTAGTAATGTTGTCAAATCTCCATTGCGCCTTTACATTTTTTATTGGTGATCAATAAAATAAATGCTCATTTTTCTAAATGAAAATGGCAAAGCATCATTTGAATTGAATTACTACTGATTGTAGTAACTTAACGACAGACTATAGTTTGTTGCCAAGAGTTTTGTTCTAGGGATGTAAAACCAATGAAATTTCAAGTGTGTTGGTGTGAATAATGATCATTTTTAAAAAATTGCTATGTCTTTGACAAATGCATTTTATGACAATAATGCCATTTCCAAAAATTGCTAATGAAATGTGTCTCTTTTTTATTTCAATTTTTCCATCCAGAGCAGGATCAACCCTCTTTGTGGAACTACAAAAAAAGTGGTGGCAAACAAGTAGTGTTGACTTTTTCTGTATTGAGGCGAAAGAGATTTTTATTCCAAGGGTTTGGGAAAGCAAATTGCTTTTTATTCAGCGCTAGTGCACTATTTAACTGTTTTATTGTCTAAAATAGAATTGATTTTCCAGTTCAACTTGACTAGATATCTAATTTTATACGACTTGTCTCTCAAGTAGAATAAAAAAATGAAAAATGAGGATAGCGTGCCATATCATATTTTGAAAAATCATTTAATATATCTAGAAATCATCTGTATAACCTATTGTATACAGTAAATAATTAGGTTTTGTGATTATAATGATGAATTCATAAGGTATGACATCATATTTGACCACAAAATTATTTTATCTCTGGGCGTAAAAAAATCAATTTTACAGCATTTTTTTAATCTAAGGGGTATGGGTTAGTGAACCGATTATAATTTTTTTTAGACTTAGATCAATCTACAAAATTTTCGTTTTCTTGTCCTATTACGGTCATATTTTGAAAGTTTGATGGATCATTTCTTTTAGTTGTCTGCAAAATCAGCCTTTTATGTCAAATTATAGAAAAAGCTTGCGCTTTCTCAAATGTCTGTTTTATGTCATTTGTCTGATTTTCTAGCAATCCTACCTTAGTCATTTTCCTTTAAATTATCTTCAAATTTATTCAGAATCTTTTCTATGATGTGTTTTACATCATGATGTAAGTGTTTGGGGGTAAATTAAAATTTAGCAATTTTATAAATTTTAAAATTCATTTGTTCCTGTCGATCCGCGCTAAATTTTCAGTTGAAATCAAATAAAAATTCTAAAAAATTATTCCAAGAGTTTTCAAGATATAGCTATTTATGAAAGAAACATTGTGTTTAAATTTGAAAGAAATTTATATGCTAGTTTTTGGTGCATCTATGTTAGAAATTTTAGGGTTTTACGTCTAATTTTAGCTTATGTTGCCCCTTAAAAAAGTTTTTTTTTATAATTGTTATTTTTTGGTGTTTAGCATCAAATTATACATTACATTATTAGTTCATGAGATATAATTAAAAATTTTAGAACTATAAAGCGTATTTGACCACTAAAGTAATTTTTTGGTGAATAACAGCAGATATTAAATTATTTCGCAATTTTTTTTCTTAGAGGTATGGGTTAGCGAATCGTTTATAATTTTTTTCAGAATTTGATCAATTTATAAAATATTACTGTTTTCTTGTTCCATATTGGTTATACTTGATGAATGTTGGCCTTTGTCTGCATTATTAGCTTTATTATCAGATTAAAGACAAATTTTTCATTTTCTCAAAATTTTATTGTGCGTCATTCTCTGATTTTCTAACATTCACATCTGGATTGTTTCCCATCAGATTGTCTTCAAATTTGGTCAGAATTTTTCTTATGATGTGTTTTGCATCATGATGGTTGGGTTTTGGGCTAAACAAAAATTTAGCAGTTTTATGAATTTTTAAATCAATTTTTTTTCCTGTCATGTCACACCAAATTTTCACTAAGAAATCGAAAAAAAATTCTGAAAAATTTATTTACAAGACTATTGCTAAACCTATCCATCTTGTTGTAAGAAACATTTTGTGTAAATTTGAAAGAGATCTGTTCGTTGTTTTTTTCTGCATCACTGTAAGAATTTTTGGGGTCTAATTTTAGCTTATATTGTCCCCCCTGGTGGTAGGGATTTGGTGGCTAATAGTATTAGCGCTGGTGTTAGGGACTCGGCGAGTAAAAGTGCTGGTGGTAGGGATTCAACGAGTAAAAGCGCTGGAGGTAGGGACTCAGTGAGTAATAGCGCTAGTCGTAGGGGAGTAAAAGCTCTGTGACTCGCTGAGTAATAGCGCTGGTGGTAGGGACTCGGTGAGTAATAACGCTGGTCATACGAGCTCAGTGTGTAAAAGCTCTATGACTCGGTAATAGCGCTGGTGGTAGGGACTCGGTGAGTAAAGCGCTGGTTGTAGGGGCTCAGTGAGTAATAGCGCTGGTCGTAGGGACTCAGTGAGTAAAAGCTCTATGACTCGGTAATAGCACTGGTGGTAGGGACTCAGTGAGTAATAGTAATAACGCTGGTCGTAGGTGCTCAGTGAGTAAAAGCGCTGGTGGTAGGGACTCGGTGAGCAATAACGCTGGTGGTAGGGACTCAGTGAGTAATAGCACTGGTGGTAGGGACTCAGTGAGTAAAAGCTCTATGACTCAGTGAGTAAAAGCGCTGTTGGTAGGGACTCGGTGAGTAGAAGCTCTATGACTCAGTGATAGCGCTGGTGGTAGGGACTCGGTGAATAAAAGTGCTGGTGGTAGGGACTCGGTGTGCAAAAGCGCTGGTGGTAGGGACTCAGTGAGTAATAGCACTGGTGGTAGGGACTCAGTGAGTAGAAGCTCTATGACTCAGTGATAGTGCGTGGTGGGATGGGAACTACGCTGTGAATAAAAGTGCTGGTGGTAGGGACTCGGTGAGAAAAGCACTGGTGGTAGGGACTGGAGTAATAGCGCTGGTGGTAGGGACTCGTGAGTAAAAGCTCTTATACTGGTAATAGCACTGGTGGTAGGGACTCAGTGTCGTGAGTAAAGGTCTATGACTCAGTGAGTAGAAGCATGGTGGTAGGACTCAGTGAGTAAAAGTCTATAACTCGGTTAGAAGCATGTGGTAGGGACTCAGTGTCAGAGTAAAAGCTATGACTCAGTGAGTAAAGCACTGGTGTAGGGATCAGTGATAAAGCCTTGCGTATAGCTGGTGTAGGGACTCGAAGAGTAAAAGCGCTGGTGGTAGGGACTCGGTGAGTAAAAGCTCTATGACTCAGGGAGTAAAAGCGCTGGTGGTAGGGACTCGGTGAGTAATAGCGCTGGTGGTAGGAACCCAGTAAAAGCGCTGGTGGTAGGGACTCAGTGAGTAAAAGTGCTGGTAGGGATTCAGTGGTGTCACTGATTTTACGACATTAGAATATAAAGAAATTTACAACTACAATCGGACTAATGATTTTACAAAAGGTCCCCACAAAAGTATATCTTTAAAATATTAAACAAGTCTGTTGTTTAAATTAATTTATAATTTTATTTTAAAAGATCAAGAAAATGTCAAAATAAAAATGAAAGTTTTGACAACCAAAATGTACCTATTCCATAACATATAAAGACACACAAACAAATCTTGTCTTCTTGTCAGCATTGCTCTGATTTCAACTTAATGTCTGTTTTCATTTTCATTCTTTGTAAAGTATTAAATTAGTATTAGGCTGTGTATTACTTCACTCTTAACATTATTGTGCGGTAACCAAAAATTTTCCATAATTCAGTTTCTGAAAAGTTGGCCACCCTGCTCTTAACATTATTGTGCGGTAACCAAAAATTTTCTCTAAATCAGTTTCTGAAAGTTAGCCACCCTGGAATAACCATGACCCTCATTATCTATGCACATAACATTCACAAGTGGATACAAATATCGATTTACTTTGTATGTTGCATCCATAACAAACACATCACAAAAAACACTCAAATCACGCCTCATTCTTCCCGTTACATAAAACAAATACTCAAAACCACCATCCTCATTCACACTGAACTTTGTTACACCTCCTTCCTCCTCTATCTCTCTCAGTAATTCCTGTACCGTCTCACTGTCCATCCTGTCAATATCAGTCTTGAACAATCTCCGCTGCAAATCTTCGACATTTTTAGGCAATACATTTTATCCTTGGCTTGATTGAATGTATTGCCTAAGTTGGGTTGTGGACACCTTTGTTTTAGCCATAGCCCAGGGGTGAGAATGACTGGTCACTAAAAAGGAGGACATTTTTCAGCGCTAAGATCAAGAAGCATTCATGCAAAAATAACCTATAAATTTAAATTTCATTAAAATATATTGTGATGCAATCCAAAATGTGTCTCGCAGCAATTTCTGACACCACTCGGAGGAATTTCAAAAACTGAAAGTGTAATTATAACATGGTGGTTGTAGTAATGGTAGTCGTAGGTATGATGATGTGGTGGTGGGTGTAGTAGTTGTGGTAGGGATGATGTGGTGATGGTTGTAGTAGTAGTGATAGTCGCCACATTTCCCTTATTCACAGATTCACTAATGCCCACCTCCCATTGTTTCAAGTTTACCAGAGACGCCAACTTAAAATTTCGCTCACATAAATTTCAGAAACAATTCCGAAGAATTTCAATGCTTAAACAGGAATTTCTGCAAACTAAATATAATCTATTGAGATCTATAATCATCCCAATACCCCTTGTTTCAAATCAAGTAAAGTTCCAAAACCAATTTCATTATGACGTATAAAATATAAAAATTAATGGTAGGGTTGGTGGTAATAATGATATGATGGTGGATGTTGTACTGGTGGCAGTAATGATAATGATGATGTATGTGGTTGTGCTGGTTGCAGAAGTGGTGGTGGTGATATTGTTGTGTTGGAGGAGGTTGTAGTAGTGGTGGTAAGGATGTGGTTGTGATTGTTGTTTTAATGGTGATAGTGTTTTGATGTCGTCGTCGTGGTGGTGGTAATGATGGTGATGATGATGATGTGGTGGAGGTGGTTGTAGTAGTAGTAGTGGTGGTCCTTCATGAAATGATGGTGTGGCGATGGTGGTGGTTGTAGTAGTAATAGTAGTAGTAGTAGTAGTAGTAGTAGTAGTAGTAGTAGTAGTAGTAGTAGTAGTAGTAGTAGTAGTAGTAGTAGTGGCATTGATGTGATGATGATGACGATGATGATGACGATGATGATGATGATGATGATGGTGATGATGATGATGATGATGATGATGATGATGATGGTGGTGGTGATAAGGTGTGTACTTGGAAATGAAAAGAGAGATTGATGGCTGATGTGAAAAGGATATGATCCACTTTATAGATTTAAGTTTGTCTGACAGAAGGACAGATAGAGTGTGTTTGTGTGTGTGTGTGTGAGAGAGAGAGAGAGAGAGAGAGAGAGACAGAGGGGGAGAGAAAGAGAAAAATATGAGAGAGAGAGAGAGAGAGAGAGAGAGAGAGAGAGAGAGAGAGAGAGAGAGAGAGAGAGAGAGAGAGACTGCTCCAATTGAATATAGTGATAGCTACAGAAAGGTTAGGTTAAAGTATTGATTGAACGTTATTGTTATGTGTGTTGTGTTTTATTTGTTAATCGTAAATATTAAGTTAACGAATGTTTCATGTTGACAATTGCCAGGAAATTAACATTTAAGTGAACCATATGTGTGTGTGTGTGTCACTGTTAAGTATAGGAAGATGAAAAATGAAATCATATTGAGGCTAAAGAACTGGGTGCTCTTTACTGAATTGTGTGTGTATGTGTGTGTGTGTGTGTGTGTGTGTGTGTGTGTGAGGGAGAGAGAGAGAGAGAGAGAGAGAGAGAGAGAGAGAGAGAGAGAGAGAGAGAGAGAGAGAGAGAGAGAGAGAGAGAGAGAGAGAAAGAGAGCTCAAAGTAAATCTAGTTATGAGTACAGAACGATGATAGTGAAAAATTAATGAGGCTAAAGATCTGAGTGAACTTTATTGATTTCTATGTGAATGTGCATATGTGTCATGTGTGTGTATGACAGTTAGAGAGAGAGAGAGAAGAGAGAGAGAGAGAGAGAGAGAGAGAGAAGAGAGAGAGAGAGAGAGGAGAAAAGAGAGAGGAGAGAGGGAGAGAGAGAGAGAGAGAGAGAGAGAGATTGAAGTCAAGGTGTTTGTGATGACCTGTTATTGGTAAGTAGTGGAGGATGAACATGAAAACTAATCGGGACTAAACAAATAAGTGTGCTTTATTGATTTGTTTGTCTATGAGTGTTTGTGTAAAGAAAGATAGATGGATAGAGAGTGAGAGAGTTTTGAGCTATTAGTTCGAAGGGTTTTACGGCGCTTGCTTCATTTTACTTGTAGGTCATTTCAGCACCACTTAAGGTAAAAATGGGGCTGTAAAAAAATATAGATCAAAAGTAACGGAGAAAAGGTGAGACTGGTTTAAATAGGTGACTTCAAACTAACTACATTGATAGTTTGATCTTGGAGTCCGTTTGTGAGAAACGGACACCAAGATCAAACTATCAATGTAGTTAGTTTAAAGTCACCTAAAAGTTTCACCAAGACACAGCACAGAATCCTTGTGAGCGTAATACAAAATTTAGAACAACAAATCTAACGTCACACAAAAGAGAGATGATTTACGAGACAAACACATCATCTCCCAAAAACCATGACTATACATTTAAATGCTTCCCTCCCTGCCAATGAATCTGGCCGGCCAGGAAAAGGATCAAGCCAAGACAAAGACAGAAAGCAATTCTGACTTATGCAAGTAAAGATCCCACCAGGAAGATGATGTGATAGTGGTGCTTGCACTAGAGGTGGTACTGATTATAATGATGGCAGTGATGATGTGGTTGTGGAGATGGTGTTACTGATGATAATGTGATAGTTGCTTTTGTAGTGGGGATGGTCATGATGTCATAATGGTTCAGGAGTGAGAATGACGGGACACGAAAATGGAGGAAATTTTTCAGCGAATAGTTCAAGAGCAGCGACATCTATAGATATATGAAGTCCTAGTTCAAGAGCCATCTATGCGACGATAACGTAAAAATTTGAATTTCATCAAAGTCTACTGAGATGCAATCCAAAATGCGTCTCGCAATAATTTCTAACACCACTTGGAGGAATTTCAAAAGTTGAAAGTGTAATTACACTTTAGGCGGAAGATTCTCAGCCCTGGACGATGGGGAGGGAGTGGCAATGATAATGGACAAATGCCTTTGCCTATACTCTACAATGATTGCTTAGCTATGGCCTCAATACCCATTTTCTCTAGTGTGCTAGTGCTATAACAAAAGTAAAAATTAACGTGCTCACGTGCGCGTGTGAGTGTTTGCGTCATATTATGGTGACATACTCGTAAGGTTCAGTGAATCTTTCACCCACTACACACTCGACTAATATGACAGCCGGTGTTGTTTCGTGATTGCGCAATGAGGACACCAAATGATGGAGATTGGGGGGAGGGGGTTGAGAGACTCTCTGTCTATCTTAGCCTTTGTCGTAGAGATCCAGATTGATCAGTTTATCGTATCTGGACAAGCTCAGGGACGTTTTGAATTACGAATGATATGGAGCAGAAAAATCGGGAATAGCCTCAGAGCTTATTTTAAGCGAGAGTTTATTTACAGGGACTGCAGTGTAATTATTTGAGAGTTGCTTTCGACAGCTGTGCCGTTTCAAGTTTGTGTATCTGACTTTAGAAGGGTTTGTTTTATGGTTACAAGGAGAGAGAGAGAGAGAGAGAGAGAGAGAGAGAGAGAGAGAGAGAGAACGAGAGAGGGGGAGAGAGAAAGAAGGAGAGAGAGAGAGAGAGAGAGGGAGGGAAAGGGAGAGAAATAATGAGGGAGAGAGAGAGAAAGAGAGAGGAGAGAGAGAGAGAGAGAGAGAGGGAGAAACAGAGAGAAAAAGATAGACAAGAGGGGGAGACAGAGAAAAAAAGAAAGAGTGAGAGGGGGAAGGAGAGAGGGAGAGGAGGAGACAGAGGGAGTGGGAAGGTGGGAGAAATAGAGAGAGAGAAGGAGAGAGAGGGGGGAGGGAGGTAGAGAGATGGAAGGACAGAGAGAAAGAAAGAGAGAGAGAGAGAGAGAGAGAGAGAGAGAGAGAGAGAGAGAGAGAGAGAGAGAGAGAGAGAGAGAGAGAGAGAGAGAGAGAGGAATAGAATGACAAAAAAAACGTTGTTGCATCTGATAGGGCGTTTGAATCTCCTGACATATTTTAAATTGGGCTCTCTTCTTTGTGTCCTTAAGTAAGACAGATAACTCTATTCAACTCCAACTCCAGTAAATAATTTTAAATACTGTGCATAAATCGCATTACACGGGGGAGAACAAGCCGTAGCTTCAACGACACTTGGCGTATAGAGCAAATTATAACTTCTGCTTGGTGTCATGCTATTGATTTTATTCGACAACGACAAGGGTGTTACTGATATGAAACTCGTGTATGGTGAGAAAGTGTTAGTTAAGACTTTTCCATAGATCAACGTGACGTAGTTGATAAAACCCCGGCCATTTATTTGCTACTTTCTCAAACTGCTCATACTCAAATTAATAGGGTTTTAGTTTAGATACACATGACCTACCTACCGACTTCGTGGATGAGACCATGGGGAGGGAGTGGCAGGGATGATGGACAAATGCCTTTGCCTATACTCTACAATGATTGCTTAGCTATGGCCTCAATACCTATTTTCTCTAGTGTGCTAGTGCTATAACAAAAGTAAAAACTAACGTGCTCACGTGCGCGTGTGAGTGTTTGCGTCATATGGTGACATACTCGTAAGGTTCAGTGAATCTTTCACCCACTACACACTCGACTAATATGACAGCCGGTGTTGTTTCGTGATTGCGCAATGAGGACACTAAATGATGGAGATTGGGGGGAGGGGTTGGAGGGGGTTGAGAGACTCCCTGTCTATCTTAGCCTTTGTCGTACACATCCAGATTGATTAGTTTATCGTATCTGGACAAGCTCAGGGACGGAGTTTATCTTAACCGTTTTGAATTACCAATGATATGGAGCAGAAAAATCGGGACTAGCCTCAGAGCTTATTTTAAGCGAGAGTTGATTTTAACGTAGTTTTAAAGGGACTGCAGTGTAATTAATTGAGTTGCTTTCGACAGCTGTGTCGTTTCAAGTTTGTGTATTTGTTTTTTGAAGGGTTTGTTTTATGGTAACAAGGAGAGAGGGAGAGAGTGAGAGAGAGAGAGAAGGAGATAGAGAAGGAGGGAAAGGGAGAGAGAGATAATGAGGGAGAGAGAGAGGGAGAGAGAGGGAGAGGGAGAGAGAGATAGAGAGAGAGAGAGAGAGAGAGAGAGAGAGAGAGAGAGAGAGAGAGGGGGAGAAACAGAGAGAAAAATAGAGAGTCAGAGAGGGGGAGACAGAGAAAAAAGAAAGAGTGAGAGGGGGAGGGAGAGAGGGGGAGAGGGAAGGTGGGAGAGAGAGATAGAGAAGGAGAGAGAGAGAGAGGGGGGGGGGGAGGGAAGTAGAGAGAGGGAAGGTGGGAGAGAAAGAGAGAGGGAGAGGAAGAGAATGACAAAACAAAACCCTATGTTTCATCAGATAGAGCGTTTGAATGGAAATACACTTTTCGTTACTTGCGCCTCTATGTGGTCTTGTGGTGAGACATAGCTATTGGATCGGAAGGTCCTGAGTTCGAGCCGCGCTCGGCGCATAGTTGAGTCCTTGGAAAAGACTCTTTATTCACATTCTCTCAACGCAATCATGTGTAAAATGAGTACCTGGCCGTTTACAGCGCTGAATCTTTGGGAAAAAAAATGGTAATATCGCCTGAAAGGAGTCTTGTCACATAATAATTGTTGCTGTTGGACACGGACCCCATGTTATTGGATATTGCCCTGTATAAAAAGCTCAATTTTTTTGTTTTGCTATAAAATGATGTACCAAGTATATAATTGACACAAGGGATAGGCATCATCATCATCGTAATCGTTACCATCATCATCATCTTCATCATCATCATCACATCATCATCATCATCATCATGGTCATCATCACCATCATCATAATCATCATTATCACCATCATCATCACCATCAACATCGTCATCATCACCATCATCATCATCATCATCATATCATAATCATCATCATCATCATCATCATTATCATCATATCACCACCACCACCATGACCCACAGTGATAAGTAATACTATATTTGATTTACTTGTTTACCTACAGTAATCTGATTTTATTGATTTTGTTGATTCACATTTGCTCATATGGTGTGTGTGTCTGTGTCTGTGTGTGTGTGTGTGTGTGTGTGTTCATGAGTGTGTGGAGTGCCTGCTCCATCTGTAATAGACACCTAGATAACCATGCCCCTCGGACAGTTGTCATAATGTAGTCCATGGCAGTGATTGGTAAACATAGCAAACTACACAGGTTTTAGTATCGATGGTATAAGTAAAATACCCACTGTTCTACCGCTCGATCAGTTGAACCAACACAGAAAACAACTAGAAAACTTTAACGTTTATAATCTGATCGAGAAAATCGTGTGATATCAAGTCACCTATTTTGTGGTGTAGAAAAACAATAACAATGATCAGAGAGATGTCGATTTTATTCAAGCTATTATTTATAAATAGCCAACTATGTTTGTCCGAGCACGTGTGAAGATATGTCACATATTCCATGTTTTAATTGGTCAAAAATCCACTGGTTAATTCTAACGTTTAACGAGCATTTTATCAATTGGGAAGTGGGCGTTAGCCTATATACTCGACTATCGTCTTGTTATGTCATTTTATATAAGCATGCAGTCATCCAACCTCCTGACATATTTTAAATTGGGCTCTCTTCTTCGCTTTGTGTCCTTGAGTAAGACAGATAACTCTATTCAACTCAACTCCAGTAAATAATTTTAAACGTAATTTTTCATACAGCGCAATATTTACATACTGTGCATAAATCGCATTAAAAGGGGGAGAACAAGCCGTAGCTTCAACGAAACTTGGCGTATAGAGCAAATTATAACTTCTGCTTGGTGTCATGCTATTGATTTTATTCGACAACGACAAGGGTGTTACTAATATGAAACTCGTGTATGGTGAGAAAGTGTTAGTTAAGACTTTTACATGGATCAACGTTTCGTAGTTGATAAAACCCCGGCCATTTATTTACCACTTTCTCAAACTGCTCATACTTGAATTAAATAGGGTTTTAGTTTAGATACACATGACCTACTTACCGACTTCGTGGATGAGACCATCAGGGGTGAGAATGACTGGTCACAAAAAAGGAGAAAATTTTTCATCATGAAGATCCTGACCCATCCATGCGACCATAACCTATAAATTTGAATTTCACTAAAATCAGGAGTGAAATGACCGGTCACTAAAAAGGAGGAAATTTTTCAGCGCTAAGATCAAGAAGCATCAATGCAAAAATAACCTATAAATTTAAATTTCATTAAAATATATTGTGATGCAATCCAAAATGTGTCTCGCAGCAATTTCTGACACCACTCGGAGGAATTTCAAAAACTGAAAGTGTAATTATAACATGGTGGTTGTAGTAATGGTAGTCGTAGGTATGATGATGTGGTGGTGGTGTAGTAGTTGTGGTATGGATGATGTGGTGATGGTTGTAGTAGTAGTGATAGTCGCCACATTTCCCTTATTCACAGATTCACTAATGCCCACCTCCCATTGTTTCAAGTTTACCAGAGACGCCAACTGAAAATTTGGCTCACGTAAATTTCAGAAACAATTCCGAAGAATTTCAATGCTTAAACAGGAATTTCTGCAAACTAAATATAATCTATTGAGATTTATAATCATCCCAATACCCCTTGTTTCAAATCAAGTAATGTTCCAAAACCAATTTCATTATGACGTATAAAATATAAAATTAATGGTAGGGTTGGTGGTAATAATGATATATGATGGTGGATGTTGTACTGGTGGCAGTAATGATAATGATGATGTATGTGGTTGTGGTGGTTGCAGAAGTGGTGGTGGTGATATTGCTGTGTTGGAGGAGGCTGTAGTAGTGGTGGTAAGGATGTGGTAGTGGTTCTTGTTTTAATGGTGATAGTGTTTTGATGTCGTCGTCGTCGTGGTGGTGGTATTGATGGTGATGATGATGATGTGGTGGAGGTGGTTGTAGTAGTAGTGGTAGT
>NC_088372.1:8745301-8765301 GCF_034508935.2 Berghia stephanieae | reverse complement strand
GGGACTTTGTTATGGATAATCTAATCTACTAACACAATACACTTCAACAGTCGTAACGCACTTCCCTCTTAATGACGCATGTAACTCAGTAACTGGCTCTAAACAATCGGAACGATGGCGGACGCCCTTATGAAATATTTCTCCGACGATCATAAAAGCGTATACAAAGGGGAAAAAACATTTAAAATCTGATCATGTTTTGATTTTAATAAATTCTGATAACAAGACATATGAAAAGTTTTAGCCAGCATGAAGAATAAAAAGTACAGATTTTCTTTGTTTAGAACCACGATGGCTGCCGTTGCTGGGCGACGTGACATAAGACTATTGAATCCAATAGGATTCAGTAGTCTGATGTCACGCCGCCCGGCAGCGGCGGTCATCTTGGTTCTAAACAAAGAAAATCATTACTGTTTATTTTTCATGCTGGCTAGAACTTTTCATATGCCTTGTGATCAAAATGTGTAAAAGTCAAAACATGATCAAATTTATGGGGGTTTTTCCTCTGGGTACGCTTTTATGCTCGCTGGGGAAATATTTCATACTGGCGTCCGCCATTGTTCCGATAGTTTAGAGCCAGTGTTACTAAGTTACCATACGTCATTAGGAAAGAAGTGACGTTACGACAGTTGAAGAGTATTCACAACACATACAATTTAGTGATAAAAGCTCATAATAATGGCTGACTAAAAACAATAACTTAGAGCTGATTGACGTCAATAGACACCGAGATAACCACGAACTCTCTGAGAGTCGTCATAATGTAAACAATTATATGATTGGTAAACATAGAAAACTACACAGGTTTTATTAAAATAAACAATTACAAAAACCTGATGACGTCAATTCCGTTCTATCTCTATGCCCATATTTGGTTATATAAAACTATTGATGTCAACAGGATATAACGTGTAAATACACAAAAGTATGTGTTACGTTGATTGTTTATAGTCATATTCATACAGTTTAGTGATAATTGCTCATAAAATGGCTGATTAAAAATAATAAGTAATATCAGAGTGCCGTCAATATTTAATTCAGAAAAGTGAGTGGAGCAGGCACTTATGTTGGTAACAACAAGATATGAAGTGAGTAGAAAAGTGCCAGAAGACAATAGAGAATAATTTTTTTTTTTTTTCCTCCGCGGCGGTGGTGGGGTTTGAACCTGCGACCTTATTGGTACGACAACTCCGCCTGGCAGGTGAGAGCGTGGCTCTACCGTGTGAGCTATCCACGAACACATAAAAATATTCGTTTCAAACTCAAAGTCATTTCTAGATCCCTCTCTCACCCACTTCTTGAGATCGCCGATTCGTTCACCACCATCGCGAAATAATTTTGACCAGCAGTTAAGCTTAATAGCCAATATTCTCATCACAAACATATAACATAGAAACGATTGAGACATTGAGTATGCTCCGGTGAATGGGGTGAATTTTTAATTCAGAAAAGTGAGTGGAGCAGGCACTTATGTTGGTAACAACAAGATATGAAGTGAGTAGAAAAGTGCCAGAAGACAATAGAGAATAATTTTTTTTTTTTTTTTTTCCTCCGCGGCGGTGGTGGGGTTTGAACCTGCGACCTTATTGGTACGACAACTCCGCCTGGCAGGTGAGAGCGTGGCTCTACCGTGTGAGCTATCCACGAACACATAAAAATATTCGTTTCAAACTCAAAGTCATTTCTAGATCCCTCTCTCACCCACTTCTTGAGATCGCCGATTCGTTCACCACCATCGCGAAATAATTTTGACCAGCAGTTAAGCTTAATAGCCAATATTCTCATCACAAACATATAACATAGAAACGATTGAGACATTGAGTATGCTCCGGTGTATGGGGTGAATTTTTAATTCAGAAAAGTGAGTGGAGCAGGCACTTATGTTGGTAACAACAAGATATGAAGTGAGTAGAAAAGTGCCAGAAGACAATAGAGAATAATTTTTTTTTTTTTTTTTTTTTTTTTTTTCTCCGCGGCGGTGGTGGGGTTTGAACCTGCGACCTTATTGGTACGACAACTCCGCCTGGCAGGTGAGAGCGTGGCTCTACCGTGTGAGCTATCCACGAACACATAAAAATATTCGTTTCAAACTCAAAGTCATTTCTAGATCCCTCTCTCACCCACTTCTTGAGATCGCCGATTCGTTCACCACCATCGCGAAATAATTTTGACCAGCAGTTAAGCTTAATAGCCAATATTCTCATCACAAACATATAACATAGAAACGATTGAGACATTGAGTATGCTCCGGTGTATGGGGTGAATTTTTAATTCAGAAAAGTGAGTGGAGCAGGCACTTATGTTGGTAACAACAAGATATGAAGTGAGTAGAAAAGTGCCAGAAGACAATAGAGAATAATTTTTTTTTTTTTTTTTCTCCGCGGCGGTGGTGGGGTTTGAACCTGCGACCTTATTGGTACGACAACTCCGCCTGGCAGGTGAGAGCGTGGCTCTACCGTGTGAGCTATCCACGAACACATAAAAATATTCGTTTCAAACTCAAAGTCATTTCTAGATCCCTCTCTCACCCACTTCTTGAGATCGCCGATTCGTTCACCACCATCGCGAAATAATTTTGACCAGCAGTTAAGCTTAATAGCCAATATTCTCATCACAAACATATAACATAGAAACGATTGAGACATTGAGTATGCTCCGGTGTATGGGGTGAATTTTTAATTCAGAAAAGTGAGTGGAGCAGGCACTTATGTTGGTAACAACAAGATATGAAGTGAGTAGAAAAGTGCCAGAAGACAATAGAGAATAATTTTTTTTTTTTTTTTTTTTTTTTTTTTTTTTCTCCGCGGCGGTGGTGGGGTTTGAACCTGCGACCTTATTGGTACGACAACTCCGCCTGGCAGGTGAGAGCGTGGCTCTACCGTGTGAGCTATCCACGAACACATAAAAATATTAGTTTCAAACTCAAAGTCATTTCTAGATCCCTCTCTCACCCACTTCTTGAGATCGCCGATTCGTTCACCACCATCGCGAAATAATTTTGACCAGCAGTTAAGCTTAATAGCCAATATTCTCATCACAAACATATAACATAGAAACGATTGAGACATTGAGTATGCTCCGGTGTATGGGGTGAATTTTTAATTCAGAAAAGTGAGTGGAGCAGGCACTTATGTTGGTAACAACAAGATATGAAGTGAGTAGAAAAGTGCCAGAAGACAATAGAGAATAATTTTTTTTTTTTTTTTTTTTTTTTTCCTCCGCGGCGGTGGTGGGGTTTGAACCTGCGACCTTATTGGTACGACAACTCCGCCTGGCAGGTGAGAGCGTGGCTCTACCGTGTGAGCTATCCACGAACACATAAAAATATTCGTTTCAAACTCAAAGTCATTTCTAGATCCCTCTCTCACCCACTTCTTGAGATCGCCGATTCGTTCACCACCATCGCGAAATAATTTTGACCAGCAGTTAAGCTTAATAGCCAATATTCTCATCACAAACATATAACATAGAAACGATTGAGACATTGAGTATGCTCCGGTGTATGGGGTGAATTTTTAATTCAGAAAAGTGAGTGGAGCAGGCACTTATGTTGGTAACAACAAGATATGAAGTGAGTAGAAAAGTGCCAGAAGACAATAGAGAATAATTTTTTTTTTTTTTTTTTCTCCGCGGCGGTGGTGGGGTTTGAACCTGCGACCTTATTGGTACGACAACTCCGCCTGGCAGGTGAGAGCGTGGCTCTACCGTGTGAGCTATCCACGAACACATAAAAATATTAGTTTCAAACTCAAAGTCATTTCTAGATCCCTCTCTCACCCACTTCTTGAGATCGCCGATTCGTTCACCACCATCGCGAAATAATTTTGACCAGCAGTTAAGCTTAATAGCCAATATTCTCATCACAAACATATAACATAGAAACGATTGAGACATTGAGTATGCTCCGGTGTATGGGGTGAATTTTTTTATTCAGAAAAGTGAGTGGAGCAGGCACTTATGTTGGTAACAACAAGATATGAAGTGAGTAGAAAAGTGCCAGAAGACAATAGAGAATATATTTTTTTTTTTTTTTTTTTTTTTTTTTTTTTTTTTTTTTTCTCCGCGGCGGTGGTGGGTTTGAACCTGCGACCTTATTGGTACGACAACTCCGCCTGGCAGGTGAGAGCGTGGCTCTACCGTGTGAGCTATCCACGAACACATAAAAATATTCGTTTCAAACTCAAAGTCATTTCTAGATCCCTCTCTCACCCACTTCTTGAGATCGCCGATTCGTTCACCACCATCGCGAAATAATTTTGACCAGCAGTTAAGCTTAATAGCCAATATTCTCATCACAAACATATAACATAGAAACGATTGAGACATTGAGTATGCTCCGGTGTATGGGTGAATTTTTAATTCAGAAAAGTGAGTGGAGCAGGCACTTATGTTGGTAACAACAAGATATGAAGTGAGTAGAAAAGTGCCAGAAGACAATAGAGAATAATTTTTTTTTTTTTTTTTTTTTTTTTTTTCTCGCGGCGGGGTGGGGTTTGAACCTGCGACCTTATTGGTACGACAACTCCGCCTGGCAGGTGAGAGCGTGGCTCTACCGTGTGAGCTATCCACGAACACAAAAATATTCGTTTCAAACTCAAAGTCATTTCTAGATCCCTCTCTCACCCACTTCTTGAGATCGCCGATTCGTTCACCACCATCGCGAAATAATTTTGACCAGCAGTTAGCTTAATAGCCAATATTCTCATCACAAACATATAACATAGAAACGATTGAGACATTGAGTATGCTCCGGTGTATGGGGTGAATTTTTATTCAGAAAAGTGAGTGGAGCAGGCACTTATGTTGGTAACAACAAGATATGAAGTGAGTAGAAAAGTGCCGAAGACAATAGAGAATAATTTTTTTTTTTTTTTTCTCCGCGGCGGTGGTGGGGTTTGAACCTGCGACCTTATTGGTACGACAACTCCGCCTGGCAGGTGAGAGCGTGGCTCTACCGTGTGAGCTATCCACGAACACATAAAATATTGTTTCAAACTCAAAGTCATTTCTAGATCCCTTCTCACCCACTTCTTGAGATCGCCGATTCGTTCACCACCATCGCGAAATAATTTTGACCAGCAGTTAAGCTTAATAGCCATATTCTCATCACAAACATATAACATAGAAACGATTGAGACATTGAGTATGCTCCGGTGTATGGGTGAATTTTTAATCAGAAAAGTGAGTGGAGCAGGCACTTATGTTGTAACACAAGATATGAAGTGAGTAGAAAAGTGCAGAAGACAATAGAGAATAATTTTTTTTTTTTTTTTTTTTTTTTCCGCGGCGGTGGTGGGTTTGAACCTGCGACTTATTGGTACACAACTCCGCCTGGCAGTGAGAGCGTGGCTCTACCGTGTGAGCTATCCACGAACACAAAATATTCGTTTCAACTCAAAGTCATTTCTAGATCCCTCTCTCACCCACTTCTTGAGATCGCGATTCGTTCACCACCATCGCGAAATAATTTGACCAGCAGTTAGCTTAATACCAATATTCTCATCACAAACATATAACATAGAAACGATTGAGACATGAGTATGCTCCGGTGTATGGTGAATTTTTATTCGAAAAGTGAGTGGAGCAGGCACTTATTTGGTAACAACAAGATATGAAGTGAGTAGAAAAGTGCCAGAAGACAATAGAGAATAATTTTTTTTTTTTTCTCCGGCGGTGGTGGGTTTGAACCTGCGACCTTATTGGTACGACAACTCCGCCTGGCAGGTGAGAGCGTGGCTCTACCGTGTGAGCTATCCACGAACACTAAAATATCGTTTCAAACTCAAAGTCATTTCTAGATCCTCTCTCACCACTTCTTGAGATCGCCGATTCGTTCACCACCATCGCGAAATAATTTTGACCAGCAGTTAGCTTAATAGCCAATATTCTCATCACAAACATATAACATAGAAACGATTGAGACATTGAGTATGCTCCGGTGTATGGGGTGAATTTTTAATTCAGAAAGTGAGTGGAGCAGGCACTTATGTTGGTAACAACAAGATATGAAGTGAGTAGAAAAGTGCCAGAAGACAATAGAGAATAATTTTTTTTTTTTTTTTTTCTCCGCGGCGGTGGTGGGGTTTGAACCTGCGACCTTATTGGTACGACAACTCCGCCTGGCAGGTGAGAGCGTGGCTCTACCGTGTGAGCTATCCACGAACACATAAAATATTCGTTTCAAACTCAAAGTCATTTCTAGATCCCTCTCTCACCCACTTCTTGAGATCGCCGATTCGTTCACCACCATCGCGAAATAATTTTGACCAGCAGTTAAGCTTAATAGCCAATATTCTCATCACAAACATATAACATAGAAACGATTGAGACATTGAGTATGCTCCGGTGTATGGGGTGAATTTTAATTCAGAAAAGTGAGTGGAGCAGGCACTTATGTTGGTAACAACAAGATATGAAGTGAGTAGAAAAGTGCCAGAAGACAATAGAGAAAATAATTTTTTTTTTTTTTTTTTCTCCGCGCGGTGTGGGTTTGAGAATTTTACCTGCGACCTTAATTGGTACGACAACTCCGCCTGCAGGTGAGAGCGTGGCTCTACCGTGTGAGGCTAATCCCACGAACAACATAAAAAATATTACGTATCAAAACTCAAAAGTTCATTTCTAGATCCCTCTCTCACCCACTTCTTGAGTCAGCCGATTGCTGTTCACCACCATGCGAAATAATTTGACCCAGCAGTTAAGCTTAATCAAGTCCAATATTCTCATCACAAATCATATAAATAGAACGATTAAGACATTGATTATCCCGGTGTATGGGTGAAAATTTTTAAATTAGAAACAGAAAAGTGAGTGGAGCAGGCACTTATGTTGGTAACAACAAGATATGAAGTGAGTAGAAAAGTGCCAGAAGACAATAGAGAATAATTTTTTTTTTTTTTCTAGGGATCTAGAAATGACTTTGAGTTTGAAACGAATATTTTTATGTGTTCGTGGATAGCTCACACGGTAGAGCCACGCTCTCACCTGCCAGGCGGAGTTGTCGTACCAATAAGGTCGCAGGTTCAAACCCCACCACCGCCGCGGAGAAAAAAAAAAAAAAAAAAAAAAAAAAAAAAAAAAAAATTATTCTCTATTGTCTTCTGGCACTTTTCTACTCACTTCATATCTTGTTGTTACCAACATAAGTGCCTGCTCCACTCACTTTTCTGAATTAAAAATTCACCCCATACACCGGAGCATACTCAATGTCTCAATCGTTTCTATGTTATATGTTTGTGATGAGAATATTGGCTATTAAGCTTAACTGCTGGTCAAAATTATTTCGCGATGGTGGTGAACGAATCGGCGATCTCAAGAAGTGGGTGAGAGAGGGATCTAGAAATGACTTTGAGTTTGAAACGAATATTTTTATGTGTTCGTGGATAGCTCACACGGTAGAGCCACGCTCTCACCTGCCAGGCGGAGTTGTCGTACCAATAAGGTCGCAGGTTCAAACCCCACCACCGCCGCGGAGAAAAAAAAAAAAAATTATTCTCTATTGTCTTCTGGCACTTTTCTACTCACTTCATATCTTGTTGTTAGTGCCGTCAATAATGACCTTCGTAACCACGAATCTCGGGCAGTCGTCACAACGTACACAATTATTACTACAACGATTGGAAAACATAGAAAACTTCACAGGTTTTGCAATCGATAGCATGTGTTTTAGTAAATTATGCACTGCTCTACCGCCTGATCAATAGAACCAACACAGAAAACTACGTGAAAACTTAAACGTTGGTTATATAAAATCTATTGATGCAATGCGTTTAGTTTGTTTTTTTTTAATCATAACATCTGCCAGCCAGATATAACGTGTCAACACACAAAACTATGCGTAACGTTGATTCGTTTATAGTATTTTTCATACTGTTAACAAATTTCAATCAACTCCAAATGAAAATCAAAAACATTATTCTTGAAAACAAAAACAACTGTGGGCCAGGTGAGAACATTTACACATCTATTACAGACGTAGAGCATTCATTATTGCAATCGCTGTACCCTTGTACTCAAGAAGAGGATGACACCAGAATGGCACTTTAGTTAAAAAATGTAAGCGAGGGTAATTTCAAATCTGGGGTTACACGAACAGTTGACTCAGATGTGGTTATCATTCTGATATCACAGTTTGCTGCATTGGGGATGGAAAAGGTGTTTGTCAACTACGGTACAGGAAAACATAGAAGACTGATTCCTATCCACTCAATTGTTGAATCCCTGGGTCCTGAAATATCTCTGCATATATCCTTCTTCCGTGCCTTTACGGGATGTGACAGTGTCAATTCGTTTGCAGGGAAGGGAAGAAAAGTAGTATGGTCAGTTTGGGCCACATTTGATGATGTTACAGACTCATTTAAAGCTCTTGCTAATCAACCCTCTAAGGAAGTTATAGCCTGCCATTTCAACATCATCCAGAGATTTGTCTGTTGTTTGACACAGCAACCAACTTATCTGCTGCCAATGAATGCCGGCGTGAACTTTTTGCAAAAAAGTCACGCCTTCCAGACAATATACCACCAACTGGTGACGCTCACTTGCTAAAGACCCTAGTCTTCCTTCCAAATCAGATTTTGGTTGGAAAGAAGATGGGACACCAAAATGGTCCACTTTGACTGACCTTACATATACCTCACAAAATCTGATTAACTGTAGCTGTTCATCAAAGGGATGGTCCAAAAGATGCAATTGTGTCAAGGCATCTCTTCCATGTACTCTGTTATGTGCCTGCAATGGTCAATGTTCTTGAGACAAAAATTTACTTTAAACACGTTTTCCAATTGTATGTTTTCAGCAAACTATGTAATTAAAAATGGAGTTAATTCTCCAATAATGCTGCTGTTAAATATGTGCACAGAAAAAAAAATTATAAATAGTGCAATGCATCATGAATAAATACGTATTGTACAATATATCTAAATTTAAACGTGTTATTTTCTATATGATAGAAATACATTGTACTCTTATGTTTGCGAGTGATTGTACATGGGTGTCGGGATGAGAGGGGGTACTTGCCTAGGTAGTTGAATTGTCTATTATTATTTTCTTTGTTTAAAAAAAATGAAATTAAGATTGCTTGATTTTTGAGGATGTGAAGATTAAAAATGGTTTTGAAAATATGTCAGATTCTAAACTATTTAAACAGTTTCCAGGCAGGAGAGATCTTTTTTTTAATTTCCTGAAAAATCCCAATTGAGTTTCGTATTTTCTTATATATTTCAATAAAATTCAAATGGAAAAATACTTTGTGAGTCCAAAGTACGCAACGGAATACCAAATAACCACATTATTATGAAATATTTACAATACCGTAATTTTTCTGAGAATAAAAAATTAATAAATTTTTTAATGTATTTTGTCATCTTTAAAAGGCAATAGCACTTGGTTCCAACAATTTCTCAAATTGGAGCCACATATTTTCGAAATCCTCATAAAATTCTGCACTTTGTGTGAAACTTTCATGCTGGTTACACGATTTGCACAATTTTTCCACTAAGCCAACGGACTAGTATTTGAACACCATTTAACAAAACTAAGAATAAAGCAAGAAAACCAATTACAAATATGATACATTCCCACAAGAACATAGATAGATGCACACATCTAGTTTGGATTTTAATTAAAATGAAATCAATTTAAGTGCATCAAAATTTAAAAGCACTTTAGACCTTGCGATAAAAAAAAACAACCCCCCCCCCCCCAAATAAAAATCATTAAATGCATGCGTCCCCGCAACAACAAAAAACAAAACAACAACAACAACAACAAAAAACTCCAAACAGACAAACTAAAAAACACTAGGTACACTCGAGCACGGAAATCTCGAACAAATCTGGACCGAGCCTATTTGTTCGAGTTTTCCGTGTTGAGTATATTACAAAGGATATGAGGGAGGTAAATGTGGGTGGTCTTGATAAAAGTCATATTATAAAGATAACTCTCCGTTATTGTGAACTCTGTCAATAGTCGAGAGTGAGACAATTCAATTTCCTTTTATCTGTCATCTTTTACAAAATTACGAAGAGAGTTTTCACCGGTGTTGCGTTCGGTACGTTATGTCTTGTTCAATTACAGAAATGGATTGAAAATTCCCTCTGCGTGTGCCAAAGCCAGCATATCGCATTGTGGATTACAAACTCAGCACGCAACGTCATTACCTACGAACCCGAGACTTTTCTAAAATCACAATCACTCCTCACTCCTCACTTTTGGCGTTGGTTGTTTTGATTTATCTGTATTTGGATTGAACAAGCCAAAATAAAGAAGAAAAAACAAAAACAAAAAAACAAAAAACAAAACAAAACAAAAAACCCTGTTTTTCCCCAATGTAGCCAGGCACGCCCAAGTGTCACAATATTATGTAAACAATTTTATCAGCCCAGCCTACTGTTTATTACTTCCGCAAGATTAAGGTTTAAAATGTTTGGGCGTTCGTTGTTTTGATATATCTGTATTTGAATTGAGCAAAACAAAAAACGAGTTTTTTTTCCCCAGGCTACGCCAGGCACACCCAAGTGTCACAGTATTATGTAAACAATTTTATCGGCCCATCCCATCGTTCAATACATCAAAATATCATAATATCATGTAAACAATTTTATCGGCCCATCCCATCGTTCAATACATCAAAATATCATAATATCATGTAAACAACGTTATCGGCCCAGCCCACAGTTTAAATAAGAAATTTAAACAAATTCAGTGGGTAAAGATTGTAAGTCTTCCATCTGGCATCGTGTCGACTATAATTTGGTGTGTCACTGAATTTTTACAAATGTACACACCTGATAGATTACTGGTCTGTTTAAAACTAAAAAAAAAAACAAAAAAAAAAAAAAAAAAACAAGAGAGAAGTAACAAATAAATAATAAGAAATCTGATAGTTAACGAATGATACAGTGGCAGTAAATGACATAAAGTTATTCTACTGCTACTGAATCTAAACATGTTTGATAACAAACCTAACTAATAAAATTGATACTAATTAAGAGGGTCATTAGGATGGCCTGGGATTAGAAAAAAAAAAATACTGGTCTGTTGTATACTTGGCGTAGACTGGGAAAAAACACGTTTTTTGTTTTGCTCAATTCAAATACAGACATTTCAAAACAACCAACGCCCAAACATTTTAAACCTTTATATATATATATATATATATATATATATATATATATATATATATATATATATATATATATATCTTCCCCTCTGTCTTTCACGCGTGCGATATACAAAACATTAACATATTCATTTCATTTTCAATTCGTAACATTTGTGGCAATTCGACACCAACTATTATCATCATTATCAATTGGTCAATTAATCTAACATTAAATAAATTAATCAGTCAATCAATCAACGCATCAATCCTTGGGTTTGCTGACTGTACCATATGAAATATTCAACATTTTTATTGCTGATGGAACGAACGTTGATTTATACTTGTTAGCTCTACATTTAATCTGACAAAACTTCTCCTAGATGGTAAAAGATTAAATTCATGGTATAAAATATGTTTTTTATTGTTGGTAATTGAGAATGCTTTCCTTTCTATTGCTTTTCCATGAATTCTTTCTACTCCATCAAGAGGATGGTTTATTATTTTTGATGCCTCTTTGATTGATTTTGAAATTTTGGATTTATCTTTAAGTCGGCATCCGCCAAACCATATGGTGCAGCCAAACGCAATTACACTTTTAATCAATGAGTCATAAACTCTTAACATAGTTTTCTTCCCTACTTGAAATGTTCTCAATTTCATTAGGATGTATAATCTTTGGGCAACTTTCTTAGATATTATATTAATATGTTGAGAACAATTGAGGGAACTATCAATGATTATTCCTAAATATTTAAAATATTCAACTATCTCAACATCATCTTTACCGATCGTCACACGCTTTAAGTCGTTTTTATTTTTTACATCAAACACCTGTTCTTTCGTTTTTTCAACATTTAATTCAAGCTGATTTTGTTCACACCAATCGGTGACTATATTAATTTGTTTGAAATAATTCCCTTCGGTAACTTTATCTTTTAATAAGCCAAGGATAGCAATATCATCTGCATATTTCACTATAAAACAATTTTCAAATGATGGTCTGCAGTCGGTGTATAAGATGTACAGGATTGGGGAACTCACGCAGCCTTGGGGACAGGATGGCAATGTTGCGAGTCTCTTAGCCAAGCGCATAGCATCTATTCCGTTTGTAAACATAAGAATTACTCATTATTGCGCTATATAAAGCTCAATTACATTGTTTGCTGTTTACAAAAAGTGCACAAATCGCACGGAACGGGATGCTAAGCGACCGGACTATACTGCTTATGATAAAAACAAAGACAGGACACATTTGAAAGAGAAATCGAAACTGGTATAGATAGAAGGAAGTTGACATCACTCATTTATTTGTTATTGGTTTTTGCCATCCATGATTATGAGTAATTCCCACTAAACTGTATTATAGTCAGACTATAAACATTCAAGGTTACACATAGTTATGTATGTTAGTCCATTATTTTTCAGGAAGGCAATGTTGCGAGTTTCTTAGCCAAGCGCATAGCATGTATTCCGTTTGTAAACATGAGAATTACTCATTCTAACATTTTTGGACGTGTCTTCTCTCAGGCACTGGACTGCGCATCGCACTAACTATTAGATATTCATGGGTCTCACCACGCCCCCCTTTTCCCGCCATCTTGAAAACCCCGGAATAACGACACCCCTGGATAACGACATAATTTTCCGGTCCTGGGCAATGTCGTTATCCAAGTGTTGCACTGTAGTAAAATACTAGAAAGTCCTATGTATTTCTTATTTGAGGGCAATTTAACCCCTATGATTTTACTATAGAAAATTCAGTTAAAATCATATTTTCTCATTAAATGTATAGGGTTCAATAATTTTGTTGTTTTTGTTGTGACATTATGCATCTATTTATTTAGTGACATAGTCGTGACAATATGATCCACAACTTACTGGTAGATGTTATCTACAATAATTGACTTAGGTAATTTTGATTCCTGTTTGTTGTCCAATATGATGAGCGCCAGTTTCAGTTACCTACTTCTCCATCAACTCCAATCATGAAACATCCAAGTAAGTACTAACTCATTACTTTTGATGATTCTTACACTTATCCTACGTAACAAAAAATGAAGTGATAGTATCATAAATTTTATGACTGTAGTACCAGCTAGAATGAATCGCCAAAAATGAAATGATGAAACAATAATGGATCAATGAAAGTGCTACTATTCAATTTAATACTTGCCTTCCTTTCGTTTCTCGATTTTCTTTTCTTCTTGTGTTTACCCTACCTACCTACAGATTTGTTTGTTACTTCTTATAACAAGTGATTTATTTTCTTGTATCGTTATTCAATCTCTTGACTTACTTGACTTAGATGCCTTTCGCGTCTCGACCGAAAGATCGGGTCGCCTTGGCTGTTTCCAGTATTTCCTGTGTGAGGTGTCTCCAATATTGCCGGTCCTCTGCTAGGGTTCTCAGATTTTCAAGGTCCCCTGCCGTTATGAGACTAATGCTTTGTCCAAGTGTTGTGAGGTTTTTGTTTAGGATCACGGGGAGTGTTGTGATCGGTCTTCCTCTGAAAAGGTTCCCGTGTTTTTGGAAGTATCCCGACATGGCTTGGTTTGCTGGTATGTTTTTGTCCCTGCGTAGTATGTGACCGAAAAGTTGCCATCGTTGTTGTAAAATGTCAAGGGAGATTGGTCTTTCTTTTGTGATCTTATAGAGTGATTCATTTGAGATCTTTTTGGGTATTTGATGTCCAGTACCCTTCTTAGCTGTGTGCGATGGAAGGCATCCAGATGTTCTTCTTCGGATTTTGTCAACGCCCAAGTGCCGCAGTTATACAGAAGTACCGGTTTTACAAGAGCATGGTACAGTTTCAGTTTCAATCTCTAGGTGAACTAAATTAGCTTAAATGTCCACATTATGTTCCAGTCTTATTGTAATGATATTATTTTGTATTTTTGAATTTGCTAACAAAATGATTTGTATGTTGTTTTATAAAAATATTTAGCCATCCGTTGTATGGTCTAAAATATGTCGCATTGGACCTAAACCATGACGAATGGAGAAAGTGTAACATCCTTGGTAGTTTGAATGCTCAGATATACACTGAGTTGCAGTCCGCTGGGGCAACCCCAGGTAATGAGGAAGGTATGTCACCTACTAATTATTTAAAACTGAATGGTACCTATTACTTTTATCTGTGTAATAGTTGTTAGCTTGGAATTAATAGCAGGCATAATATGAAATCTAATATGTTTTCATTGTTGGCTAATTACAAATGGATAAAGTGGGTTTTTTGGGGGGTTTGTTTGTTTATTTTTTGGGGGTTTTTTTGGTGTGTTTAAAGTTATTTCTTTTCAATCCCATGATACCTTTTATGCCTTCATCATTATCATCATGGAGGAAAATCATCCATTACCTGGAACTCGAGTTGCAACAGCTCATCTTTATCTTGCATTATTATTATTATTATTATTATTATTATTATTATTATTATTATTATTATTATTATTATTATTATTATTATTATTATTATTATTATTATTATTATTATTATTATTATTATTATTATTATTATTATTATTAATTGCTGATATTCTGTCATTTCACTGGTTAAAGATAAACTAATCTAACACCAATTTTATATTTATTATTTAACTATTTACTACTATTAAAAGTACCTACTGTTCCTTCTGCTGCTGCTGCTGCCACAAATGATTATACTGACATCCCTTATTTATTATGTTTTGTATTTATTTTCAATTCCATTGTACTTATTTTCCAACCACCGTCTACACGTTTTTATATTTCACTTTCTAAACTGCATTACACAGTTCCTCCCCGCCTCCCCTCTTTTCACTTAATTAATTGCGCACCTGTTAGAAATATCTAGCATTCTATTTTAATTCGTGCTTCCTTACAAAGGAGCATACTATTTCTTGCCAACCAATGTTTTGTTTATTCATCTTAACTACGCCACTACCTCATTATCTCATTTATCTGTGGTGTTTCATTCATCCTGTTTTGTTGATAAAGGGGAAACCCGATACGTTCATTTGATCTGTTTTTGTAATTAGATTGACCCTTACAATCACTTTCACATTATTATTTATTTCTTCGAGCTTCGAGCAGCAACATTTACATTACCTATTCCATATACAAAATCCACTTCATGATGTTGTTATGCATAATAATATTATGCTTCTCGACAAAAAAGTCGAAAAAATACCTTCATAAAATACGAAAGGAAGTCATTTTGTTATCTCCCTTCCCTCGCTCTCTAGCAGACGATATTTGGGGATTATACAAAAAATTGCCCCAGTTTTCCATCAAGATCCACATCATATATGTCGCAACTCATTAAATTGTTATTTCGAATCAATTTTAAATGTTAGATAATAAGGTAAGATAGACTTATAGATCATTTATATCACATCGATATTGACTTGTTCTCGAGAGATATTTCCACATTCTTATTCACTTATTCTCATCATTCTGATTCTGATAGTAGAGTAGGCACTTGCAAGAATTTTTCAAAACAGTGATAGAAATTTAGCGTAGAAAAATAAAAGGGAGTGAAACATTTACGAAAGTGAAAAAATTATCGCTCTATCTCAACTTTTATGTGGTGAAAAATTTCTATAGAAGCTTAATAGGAAAACATGTGACCAAAACACAGCAACCCAATGTATAATCTCTATAATTCAGAAACGGCTTCGGCTTCAGATACAACTTTGAAATTTTTACATTTGGTAATTCAACATCTCTGTAATACATTGCAAACAGAAAAATAATTATTTATTGAGAGAGAAAGGTATAGTTTAGAGCAGAAATAGCTGAAATCAAGGAAAAATAGATCACGACATGCAAATGAATGACCTATTGGAATTTTGGAAAAGTCGACAATTAATTAATTTATTCACATGTAGGTAGACCAATTACACCACTGAATCGGCGTCATTTAGTTGTTCACTTTGAACTTTTCAAAATGAAAATAGACCTCATAAAAGCAGAGATATGGACTGATAAATGTTTGAGGTGGTGTATTAGTGTTTGAAATGATCGAAAATAGGTGATTTTAACAACTTTCGCTCCCCCGTTCCCCTAACTTGGACAGACGTCCGTCAAAGGATGAAAAACGTCAAAATCAACAGTGAAAAATCAATCGGAAAAAAAAAGGAAGAGAATTGTAAATTATAAAATGAATGCATGTACATGAAAACGCCAATTAATTGAATAATTTAAAACAAAAATAACTTCCATAAATGGAATATATTGTAAGATATAAAGATGTAAAGTTTTGATGTGGATTGACGAGGTTATCTCTCAAACGCAGCAGACGACAGGAAGTGAATCGGTATAAGAAAAAGGCAGCCTCTGTAAACAATCGAGGCCAATAACTTGTTTTTTGGGGAGCTCTAACTTTTGAGTGCAAACATATTTTGCTCTGAAATTTTTAGAGAAGCTACTTTAATATGTATCTCAGAAGGACTTTTTTTTTTTACTAAGAAGGACCATCTCTGGTTTAAAAGTTATAAGCGTTTAAACACATATACTCTCTTTACGCAAAGATTTCTCAAAATCATGATATAGGAAGATAATAATATTAATATTGTATGTAGAATTTTATGCCCTTTCCAATGATATATAATACATGCCATTTCATTCCACTGAGAAAGAAGAATGAACATTTTAAAATCACTCATAATTTTTTTCCCCTCAAAAACGGAAACAGAAATCCTCGCCTGTTTTCAAGTCGCGAGAGCTACTTCTTGCAAGTGCCTTCTGCGTACCAACTCCGTGAAAAGTCCAACTCGCCTTGAGCATGCATTCACGTTAAAGAGAAATATTTTTTTTTAAAACCTAGAGAGGTGGGCCTTTGGCCTACCAACCTCCGCTGAACGTCCAACTCGCCTTGAGCATGCATTCATGTAAAATATAAAGATTTTTTCAAAAAACCTAACTCTGTTTCAACAAATCAACTTTCTAAGAAACATTTTTATTTTTCGGAACTTTAGTTCGTTAAAAATTAAGGCACAATCTGACTCGTTGAGTTGAGTCGACTCAATTATATTCTCATACACATTCAGTCATTTCAATACACTTAAAATAAAGATTAAACAACACGCATTCTAACACAATACATTTATAAGTAAATACATTTTAAAAAGTGTTAATTAAATGGATAGAGAAACCTTCTTGCATCCATTATTTATTAATTAATGCTCTAATTAATTGAATCCTGTTCCTTTCTTATAATTCTCGACTTTATTGACTTTACGTGACCGTAAAGGCAAAGGTAAAGAAAATTCCTAAGCCTAAATACCTCAAATGCTTGTATCTCCAACAGAAAAAAGAGGTTGTGTGTCCAAAAACCTACTTTTATTTTAAAAACTTACATGTAGTTAGTCTACCAATGACAACTTTTTTATTCTTCACAACTGTGACTGTGACTAGAGATGTGGTCTATCTAGTGGTATGAGTATGACACTCGCTTTCTGACCTGAAGAAGGTCCTAGGTTCAAGCCTTGTTCGGCTCATAGTTGAGTCCTTGTAAATGGCACTTTACTCACATTCTCTCACTTTACTCAGGTGTAAAATGAGTAACTGACCGTTGACAGCGTTGTCTCTGTCTGAAAAAAACTATTAATGACACAAAATTTAGAAAATAGAGAAAGGAAAAATTGATCTAGGTTGATGTCGTGAAGCTTTCGAATGAAATTGTAGACTTCATTTTGGTAATAACTTTATTTTTAGTCCATCCTGATCAACTATCACTGCCTCTTACAGGCCGATAAAAGACAGAGCAGAATCTTTCTTCATTTGTTCTGGGTCTGGTTTCAGTCTTATGCTTCAGCAGTTAGTCAAAAGTAAAAATTTTTTTAAAACTCCAAAGTAATTCAAGATATCTATTTATACGATTTATAAGAAATTGTATTAATTCCTGACCATGAATAAACAATTCTTTCATCTCTTTGTATTTAAACAAGTTGTTTTTATCATGCTGAATAACACTACGAACTTGCGAGTATGTATTATTGCACGATAATGAAGTGAGTTTATTAATAAATACATACATAAATAAATGAAAGAATACATTTATTCCACCCTTCCAGGTAAGATTCTTATATATTTCATGACCAATTGTATGGTAGTAGTACTTCAATTTGCCATAATTTGTATTTTTCTCTTTCTGCTTGAGTGACAATTTGACCCAAAAAGAATTTTTGGGATTTGTATTCATGCGCACCAAAATATTATTTTTAATTTCCAATCTGCTGTCCTTTTACACCTAATTGAAAAATGTACAAATATTCTGCAATTGTTGAATAAATTTTTTAACTCAACGATTTCAACGCATTATTCAACAATTACGTATTTACTAAGAAATGATAGGGTTTTCCACAGGTAGAGGAGGAATAATAGAAATTATTCCTATTTGTGTCTAAAAATTCAGTGTCACCCCATACCTAGTTCATCCTCACATAATACAGCTTGGAGATGATGGGTCACAATTTGGAACTCAAACTCAAAGTCAATGAGGAAAAGTCATGACATCAAACTTCTCAATTCTTTTGGTTCCTAAACATGGGTGCCAGCAGGAAGAAGTGCTGAAACCTGAAACTAAAATCTTGACACTTTGCCAAACCTGAAAATTTCCTACTGAAAACGCGGCCTAAACTTTACTCTTATTTAATCAACGTTTTTAAACCATTATTAAATGATTACACAGCAAAAATATTGACACAATGAGGAAATTAATTTGATTTTAAAACCAACTTATAATACATAGTGAAATACTCACGATTAGGTTATTTTACTTAAATTACTGAAACCGGAGGTATTTGACTTCGAGATATCACGAAACCGGAATTCCGGCATGAACCGGAAAACTGGCACCCATGTTCCTAGATCCTTGGAAGTGTGTATGTAACCAGTCCTTCGGAGCACTGATAATGAATAGGTTATATACAGGTGACTAACTATTTCGGTAGCAGGAGATAGAGGCAGATTCTTAGGATTATGGGACGTAAAATTTCGAGGATGGATGATCTTGATTGACAACCAGCATATATTTAGACTAGAAAATAAGATGTCATCACTCTGACACCAGAAGATGAATTACACAAAGTATGTATTCAGTCTTCTGGAAGAGTAGTTTTACACTTCCAATAAAATAGGAACCAGTTTTTTGACATCACACTTTTCTTCCCTATTATCCAAATCCTGTTTACCCTTACACAAAACTGTTCTGAGGTAATGAGTGACATTTATTTGGCATAACATTAAAATGTGATTTTCTTCTCCCAGATATTTAATGGTATAAGTATTGAAGCATCAGACAACTGTCAGCAGCAATGCCTAAAGCAACATTCCAGGGGCCTTGCATGGGAATGACAGTCGCTATCTGTGATCAAAACAAAGGATTTGCTTATCAGGGAAAAATTCCATGGCCTCATATCAAGTAAGTTTTGAAAATTGAAATGTCCATATTCTGGACAATCATGATTTATCATTATCGTTATTATTAAAAGAGAAGATAGATTGAAATGGTTCGGACATGTAAAGTGACGAGAGAGGGAGTACGTGGGATGGAAAGTATTGGACTTACAATTAGGAAAAAGGGAAGCCCAAAGAGTAGATGGTTGGGTAAGGTAAAGGACTATGAAAGAACTGGGCCTGGAGGTAGATGATTCGCTGAACTGAGATGCATGGAGATGTGGCATTTATTATGACAACCCTGCAAAATGCTGGATAAGCTGAAAGGAGAAGAAGAAGAAATATTATTTAAATTACAAAGATATTTTTATGTATCATTTCTGTTTTTGTATTATACTAAATCAACATTTTGTAAGGCAACTATATGATAATTGCTGAAAATGACTTAAAAGGTAGAAATTAGTGGTGTTAACTATAGAGAACAGCCATATCTTGAAATTTAGACGTTGATGAGGATTATTAT
>NC_088372.1:8740301-8742801 GCF_034508935.2 Berghia stephanieae | reverse complement strand
GCAAATACAAAGAGTTGATATTTTTACAAAACTAGAATCATTCCCTTGCCAACAAAAGTACAGTCGCATCTCCACAATCCCGATGTCTCCTTTATGCAGACATGTTGCCTGGGGACTGATTGTTTTCATTATTATTGAGCTTTTATATAGCGCAATATCCACTAAACATGCTCAAAGCGCTTTACAAGGGGTCCCTGAACAACAGCAACATTTAACATGTAGGACGGGACATGACGCCTGTTGGCGATATTACAATTCTTTTCGGACAGAGACAACGCTGTTAACAGCCAGGTACTCATTTTACACCTGAGTACGGAGAGAGAATGTGAGTAAAGAGTATTCTCCAAGGACTCAACTATGCGCCAAGCGAGGATCGAACCCAGGATCTTCCGATCCGAAAGCGAGTGTCATACCACTAGACCACATGATCACACTTTAGGGACTGACTAAGGTGGATAAGCTGCTTGGAGGGAAAGAAGAACAGCCATGTGGTCTAGTGGTATGACCCTCGCTTTCGGATCGGACGGTCCTGGATTCGAGCCTCGCTCGGTGCATAGTTGAGTCCCTGGAGAAGGCTCTTTACGCACATTCTCACCTTACTCAGGTGTAAAATGAGTACCTGGCCGTCAACAGCTTTGTATCTGTCTGAAAAAAATTGTAATATCGCCGAACAAGCGTCGTGTCCCGTCTTAAATGTTAAATGTTGCTTTTGGCCAGGGACCCCTTGTAAAGCGCTTTGAGCATGTTAAATGGAAATTGCGCTATATAAAAGCCCTTTTTTTAAAAGGAACGAATAACAGCATATTGGAAGAGCTGGAAGTCATGCCAGAACTATTAAATGTAATCAAAAGGAGAAAACTCAGTTTTTTTCGATGAAGTACGCTGAAACCCATGCAAGCTAATGAACGATGTGGTACAGGGAATAATGAAGGGCAAACGAAGAAGAGGAAGACCTAGGCCTAGTTATATATTTTTTAAAAAATATCCTAGATTGGACAGAGATGAATGGAAGAGAATTATACATTTACAATACCGTTAACAACCGAAAGGAATGGGCAGCCAATGTCAATGACGCTGGATAGTAAGTAAGTAAGGGACTGATTCCACTATCTGGATGGCTCTGTAATCCAGACAAAACTGTTCGGATTGGATGGACATGACTCTATACAGATTATGAAATTATGCCATGCTATGCGTAAACTTTTCTCTCGATTAGTTTTTGTTGTGAAAAATAGCTTTTTTTATTGTTATTATTTCTACTTATTTTGTAATATTATACCAGCCAAAAAGAATGGAATATTGCTGGGGCATCTGACCTATGAAACATTGTACAATGCCATGCTATGCTTAAACTTTTCTCTCGATTAGTTTTTGTTTTGTTCTGGGTGGGGATCCTGACCTCCCATAGCGGGCAGGGAGGTACATACTGTGTTTTCTATCCCCTTATATCTGTTTTCCAACATGATTTCTGTCTTTGTCTTGGAATGAGATTACTTGGTCTTGTCCTGACCCTTTCAGGAGTCCTGGCTAGGAGTAGGAGGGAAACAGTCAAATGCATAGTTATTGTTTTGGGAGATGATATTTTTTCCTTGTAAATCATCTCTCTGTTATGCATTGTATTATGTTTAGTTTGCATATTATATGATTGGTAAACATTTGAGTGTATTCCTCTTTATGGGACCTGTGCTTGTGTCTGGATGAGACTTTTAGGTGATCTCAAACTAAGTACTTTGACGGTGTGCTCTTTGAATCTACATCTGTTTCCTATTTTAACCAATTCCCCTTTGTCTTACCTTTTCTTTTGTGCTTTAATTGTAATTCTAGAACTTTTTACGATCCCATTTTCTTCCTTTTTACTGGCACTGATATAACCTTAATGTGTGGCAAGCGACGTAAAACCATTAAAAACAAAAACAAAAACACTTTTGTTTGTTGTGAAAAATAGCTTTTTTTATTTTTATTATTTCTAATTATTTTGTAATATTATACCAGCCAAAAAGAATGGAATATTGCTGGGGCATCTGACCTATGAAACATGTACAATTCCATGCTATGCGTAAACTTTTCTCTTGATTAGTTTTTGTTGTGAAAAATAGCTTTTTTGTTATTATTTCTATTTATTTTGTAATATTATACTTATACCAGCCAAAAAGAATGGAGTATTACTGGGGCGTCTGACCTATGAAACATGTACGGAACAGGAGAGGAGTCAGCCTAAATTAAGTACTGTCATCACAAGCACGACTATGTAAGTCTTTTTTATTCTTTTTATTTTTTTTCCCCACTACTATACCTGTCTTTTTTTGAAGTGTGGCTATGTGGTCTTGTGGTATAACACTCGCCTAAGGTCCTGGGTTCGAGCCTTGCTCAGCATATAGTTGAGTCCTTGGAAAAGACTCTTTACTCACAACATACTCGGCTGTAAAATGATACCTGGCCGTTAACAGTGTTGTCTCTGTTGGAAAATAATTGTATTATCGCCGAACAGCGTCATGTCTCA
>NC_088372.1:8687801-8735301 GCF_034508935.2 Berghia stephanieae | reverse complement strand
ATGCCAAAGGGAAATGAAACAATGTACAATATATGAGCAGTCATAATAGTATGAGCATTTCTCCAGTGCTTCACTTCACCACAATAAAAAATATGCTGAAAGCATCTGCTACATACATTACACAGCAGCAATAGGTCTATGCTAATTTGTGAAAGTTTAAAGATCCAAACTTGATACCTGCTGCTCGAGTAGAAAGAAAACGGAACTGCAATTGCACTCTCGTCCCAGATATTATATGAAAGTGCAAAACTAATTATTGAGTCATTGAGAGAACGGTAGATAAGACTAAAAGATATTTGCACTTGTACTAAACAAACCTTGCTTAAATCCTCCGAAGCATTCAGAAAATAAGAAATCAACTTCTCATAATGCCAATGTTTACGTTGCCGTCAAGGAAGACCTTTGACCTTATAACCAATGAATCAACCAATCAGCGCCTGTCATTTATAGCGAGTGCCATCGACATTTCGTTGCTAAAAATCGCCATCTCAGCCCCCCCCCCCCCCCCCCCCCCCAACTAGTAATTGCATTATTCGATTAACAGCTTAAAATCACGATCAAAATTTCTTATACCTACACTCCGAAATATACATATTTGTTAAAAATAGGTGAAATGGATGTCATTATGCTTCCAAATTAATTAGATGACCGTGAAAACCACAGTCTACTTGATTGTTAGCTCACTTCGCTTTACCGTCACCGAAAAACGGACACACAAACACCACACTTTCAGACAAAAACAGTGGAAGAAATGTTTTTAAAACATGATAATAATATTTAAATGTATCATTAGCTACTTACTGGTTTCGTTTTGTTGAGACATCTCTGTCCATCGCAACCCGTCATTCGCCGTCGAATCGACGATTGCTCTCAGTCGGCCATTATCCAACCTCGTTCAAAATGAGTGGAAAACTGCGGATAGTGTCTTCATAAAAGTAGCTCTGCCTCACTCGTGGAATTAAAACTCCATACAAAGTTGATGTATTTAGACGTAAAAATGCATCCCCGATTGTTTGATGAAACAGCAAAGACCTTTAAATTTGAAATGACCTGATATTTTTTACATTTTGGTCTTTACTTGAGATTTAAACCGCCTTCTACCACTCAAAGAAAAAATGCTGTTGAACTCGCATGACAGGAAATCTCCGTTGTCCAGATTGTCGAAAACCACGAGAAAATATGTTAATTCACTGCCAAGTTATCCTTTTTTAAATAAGGCGAAGTTTAAAAATAAGAGATCGTCTTCACGGTCCAAGCCGGGTTGATAGTACTTTTAAAGCACACGAGTACTATTTAAAAGAACCCGTTTTTGTTGACATTTAATGTCACAATTGAAAAAGAAAACAAAACTATTTCATTGGTGCACATAATTTTTTGTTTCATTTTAAAAATAAGGGGGAACGTAGAAAGGGAAAATGGCACTCGATATCCGATTCTGCGTTACGGCAGCCATTTTCCACTCACACTAGGCATGGGTTTGGAATACCTATTATTATTATTATTATTATTATTATTATTATTATTTGATATAGCGCCAGCATCTACAAATAGTGCTCAGAAGTGCTTTACAATAGTTTTTAGTATCCCACAAGTTCAGTCATTCGACTACGAAATCACCACAACAGTCACACACATCTTGTTCGAATTTCACATGGAATCACATTAAGCAGAATGAATGGTTTTCAAATGCCGTTTGAAGACTGGTAGACTTTCACATTGTCGGGTTTCGGGTGGTAAAGAATTCCATACGTATGGATGCGAAAATACAACACCGGGGGGGACTAGAGAATCTAATAACATCTGTAAAGGAACACAGCGAGACCAAAGGCCTTAAGCTGAATATAAAGAAGACCAAAATCATGAATACTGACAAGTGCAAAACAGATTCCATCATAAAAATCTATGGAGAAGAAATAGAAAGAGTAAAGAATTTTGAGTATCTTGGAGCCAAGATTGAGTACAACGGGAAATCGACCTCAGAGATCAGGAGGAGACTAGCAATGGCAAGATCAAAGCTAGAAAAGATGAATAATATCTGGAAAGGGCAGTGCATTCAAACAAAAATCAAAATCCTCAAAAGTGTTGTTTTCCCAACTGCAACATATGGATGCGAAGCGTGGACTATCAGCAAAGCAGAGAGCACAAAGATCACAGCTTTTGAAATGGCATTCTACAGAAAAATACTCAGAATATCATGGACTGAAAAACAAACAAACAAAGAAGTCCTGAGAAGGATCGGAATAAACTCACCAATTCTTCTTCAAACTGTAAAGAAATTGAAACTGAACTATTTTGGCCATACGATTCACCACGAATCATTAGAAAAGCACATTCTGCAGACAAGTGTAGACGGCAAGAGAGGAAGAGGTAGACCAACAAGAAGCTGGGAACAAGATATATGTGAATGGCTGGGAATGACAACAACTCAAGCAAGTAGACTGGCGGAAAACCGTAATCTGTTTCGCAAGAAAGTTCGGGAAGCAACGTCCTACGCAGGATCAGCTGACTAGATGATGATGATGATGGTGAAGGCAATTGTAAGCAAAACATGTGATTTTGTATATTATTTTTACTCTATTGGAAGACAGTGTTGTGATTTAAGGGCCGGTGTTATAATATGGTCCCAAGGCTTTGTCCTTGTAACTTTACAAGCAGTTTTGTTTTGCATCAATCGTAGTCTGTTCAGTGATGTTTCTGGTAGGCCGTACAACAGAGTTACAATAATCCATGCGGCTGGTAACAAGGTAGCAAGGAGAAACGATCGCTGCTAATGTATTGACAAAGCGGGGATGGCCGAACGCGATGTGGTTCATTGGATTAAAATCTCAATATCTCTGACTCATATGCATCAATTTCATAATAAATGACATGTCTAGTTGCTAAATTAATTTTTCTTTTTTATGGTATATAACATGTCTGTGTTTTATTTTTATTTCTTTTAATTATCGTTTTGTGAACACAGTATGGTTCGTTTCGGATCGCGACCGATAAAGTTCGAAGGCCGTGGTTGAGGTTTTGTAACTCCGCACTTAATTAAACCGCTGCAGCTCATTTATTTGACATCGCATTGTTTTCAAATTTGGCGACCAATCAGAAGAGAGTTTGCCCTTTGTCCCGGTGTTTTTATTTTTCGGATAACCCGTATGTGAGCTGCGCGGTCAATTTGTAAAGTTGAAGAAGTTTTACTCGAAGCACGCACTTGAGGAGCCTTGAGGATTACCTGAACCCGATAGAAGAACGGTAAGTGTTTATTCCTATGTAATTTTTATAAGTATTTATTAATTTTTAGACCCCTTAATTTTAAAACGAGTGTTGATGTTTTCTGAAAATCGCTGGCCGACTGCGCTCACTACGAAGTGTAATCTGAGTCCATTTATCGAGTGTAATGACGTCTTTTGTGTTGACGGTTATCGAGCTTCTCATTGGTCCAGAACCTTAAAAGTTCTATTAATAGTATTTGGACCTTGAAAGCGCTCCGTCACATTTTCTTGCCTTTCTTGATAACTTTTTTGGTCTAATTGTTTTACGAAGTTCAAAAAAAATTGTGCATTCTAAACACAGTTGTTGAAATATTGAGTCGATTTAATTTCTTGACGTCAAGGTAATCGAATGTAATTATTCTTTCTCATTGTTATTGCTGTTATTCGTACTTCGCGAGAACGAATGTGCGGGTAGTAGTATCATCTCCATTAATTTGTGCGTGTTTTTGATTTGTATTTATTTATTTTATGATGTTTGTCCAAAAACTGTTATATATCTTAAATTTGCTTATAATTGAATCAGTTTGAGCCTAGATTGTCCTTTCTCAATCTTTCATAAGTCAACGGATGCATTCAAGAAGGCAGATTGCCAATATCTCTCTCCTCATTTCATCACGAACTTTTTACTTCTACGATCTCAGTCTCAGGATTTAAAAAAATAAATAATTGCACCACAGTGACCAGTGCCAGCGATTTATAAAACTATATCACAGTGGTGTGCACTTGAGAAACCGTTGACTTTCAATTATTTGAAAATTAAATTCTTAGGCAGGCACTATTATTTTCACTGTGTCAAGGCCACGGGAGAAACCGGTCAAACATTGAAATTAATTGTTTTGTTTTAGATTAGATTCTGCTTATGAAAGATCAAAAATGATCAATCCCTATTCCAGTTATTTTAAATTAAATCTCCCCATATAAGATATTCTTTGTTGACTTACACATTTCGTATTTTATTGCTTTTAATGTTTCTCTCTCTCTCTCTATCTTCCCTTCCCCCCCCCCCTTTCCAGCTATACTTAAACTTAAACCATGCCACCCAAATCCAGAAAGTCAGCTGATTCCAACCTTATTGGTCCACACTGTTCAGCTATTGGTTTGAACAAGACCAATCTAGGAGTTCCCTCTTCAGTTCAAATTGATTTTGTTTCAAATGGTGTCATCATTGAATTACACAGGCTTCTAAAACTGTCCAATTGCAGTGAACCAAATCTTCTTCTCTCTTGGCTTTCTCCCTTTGGACTCAGTACAAACGGTGAAGTCTTCTTAGATTGTGTCAGTGCCTTGTGTCAAAAAAGGGAGCACTTAAGGCGAAGGAAGCGACAAGATGACATAGTCCAGTTGGAGAGAGAGGAGTTCAAGTTAGATAAATGGACTCCTCTTATCAATTCAGAACTGCAGCCGCCTCCACCTCAGACTGAGCCAGCCTTACCAAGTGAAAGAGATGTATTAATGCATTCAAACACGCTGACGTTTGAGATCAATAAAAAGAAGAAACATATCGCCTCTCTGGAAGGGACTGTTTTGAATCTGAGAGATGAGATGTCGGAGAAAAGGAAGGAGATGGGTCACTACGGACCGTCAAATGTAGATAGAAGGGATGCCCGCCACAAGATGGCCCGTTTGGAACGGGATGACATGAAATCTCAACTTGCCTCTCTTCAGACCCAAAATGCCTCCCTCACCTCAAAAGTTAAAGACTTGGAGGAAACACTTGGAGACCTTAAGGCCAAATGTCACAATAAACAAAAGATTGTGTCACATTACAAGTCCACCATACAAAAGTTTAGGCGTCTTCAAAATTTAAGCTGCAAGCTTTGTCCGGGCCTGAAGAAGGTTATAAATAATTTAACACTGGAAAGGGAGGCTCTAGAAGTCCAGTTGGAAGAAGTTAAAAAGGAGCAATTAACAGTCACAACAAGGAATGGACAAGGCACATTTACACCAGAAATGAGGTCATGTGTCTTAGAATTGGTTGGGTTGGAGGTGGCCACAGGAAAAGTCAGGGATGTTATAAAGGCTGTATCTAGTCATGTTTTTGGAGTACAATTTTGTGATGATGACCTCCCCAGCAAGTCGACCTGTCAGAAAATTGCTGATGAAGGGCATGCCATTGCTAAGCAATATATTGGCCAACGAATGAAGGAGAGTTCATCCTGGGGTCTGCATAAAGACGGAACCACAAGAAGAAAAGTCAAGATCCTGGATACTGCTATCTGTCTTGATAATGGGGAGACTTTGTCTCTAGGTTTTTCAACAGTGGCTTCTGAGACAGGCCAAGCAATTGCTACTGACAGCATTAAAAAATTGGAAGAAGTTGAGGCGGAGGACAAGGATTCCCTCTCTAAGCTCCATTATACGATGAGCGATAGAGCTGCCAATGAAAAAAAAAGTAATGCCATTTTTGCTCAATGGCGCGATAATATCACTAGAAATAATTCAGTTCCTGCTCCGAAGCTCAAACACTTTTTCTGCATGGCCCATGTCTTGCTTGGCTTCCACAACAAAAGTGTAAAAGTGTTAAAGGGTGTCCAGAACGAACTCGCAGAAAATGGACGGATGGGCCGGGATTGTCATCCAAGATTCAAGACCTACAGAATGTTTGAAGCTGCTCCTCGTCTGTGCGTTTCTGTCAGCAATGCTTTTGCCCCCGTTGGAGATCATCTGGGTGTTCGTGACATCTGGAATGCTTATTGTCTTGAAAACAATATTCAGTCCCTCATTAAAAATTATAAGGACAATAGATTCAACGCCTTATTCCATACCAGTGCAGCTACTATTTATCACCATCAACATTTCTTACACATTCTACAGAACATAACAAATCCAAACAAAAAGCTGCAAGCACTCCAAAAAGATCTGGAAGATGAAAATCTCATGGTCATCATCAAGACACTTGCTATTATGTACATCAAAGTCACAGACCCCTTTTGGACCCTTGTTACATCAAAATTATCATACCTCCAAATACAACCAATCATCAAGCAACTGCACTCTGATCTCCAACACTTGACACAGACACCACAATCTATAGTTACAGACACATCAATTCCACCATTACAACGCTACATGTCGCAATCACAACTTTACAACATTATCCCGTCAGTCCAAGAAATAGATGCACAACTCGAAACAGTACTCAGCACCCTCATCCATTCATTCCTTACACTTATGAACAGACAACTCGACACATACATCACACAACCTTTAACATCTGAAGATATTGAAGCTACGTCCTTTGCGCCAGCTACAAATTTGGTCTGCGAGAGAAATTTTGGAGATCTTGACTCCAGTCAACATCGGCGTCCCTCTGCAACCATGCATCACCACACTACGGTCCACCTCTTAAAGCGTAGCAGGGAAAAATTATCGAAATGGGTGGGCTCAATGAAATCAGAGCAGAAGACTTCACTGTTCAAAGAAGCCAGAAAACTTGCCCCCGAGCTCCGCAAACAACACCAGACACAGTTTAAAGAAGAATTAAAGAAATCCCTCGACAAAATTAAGCCTGATCAAAGACCTCCAAGGCAAAGGACAGAGCAGATGATGGAAGAGGAAGACGACGACAGTGACGAGGATGTTGCAGGAATGCCAGATATAGATGTTACCGTTGGTGATTGGGTTGCTGTTGCTTATCCAGATGGCTGGTATCCAGGTAAGCATACTTACGAATCAATCTTTTTTTTTTAGTTCAATGATATGCAGCCTTCTTCGAGGGAGCATTATTCCAAAATGTAAATATGTATATGGAAATATAATAATATAAACAAGAACGTAAACATATTTATGTATTTTTAATATATTATTTAGTCTTGTATTAATGTTATATTGCATACATTTTCAAAACACTTGGTGACTTTGAAAGTGTTGCGTTTCCTTGTCGTTCAACTCTCATTGCATTTTTGTCATTTTAAGTAGATTATTTGTATAGGTACTACAAACATTTATTTTGTATTTTATGAAAATAATATTTAGAGAGTTATATTTAACTTAAATCTGAGTAAAAATCGCAGAACATATCATTTTGGCTGTTACTTGATTTCTAATTTTCAAGATTACTAAAATGTTTGCTTTTTCTAATTTGTTTCATTTATTTTATTTTCTTTCAGGTCTTGTGGAGGGCATAGTAGATTCTGATGATATGTTTGACAATAACTTTGGTCACTGGTGTTCAAACAAAAGGGATTTGAAGTGGCCAGATGGAAAAGATAGGCACCCTGCATCGTAATTTTATTTTTTACTCCAATTTCAAGCTGGACACAAAAAATTGTAGGACATGGAGTATTGTCAACAGTTATGATGCCATCAAGAATACCTTCATTAAATTTAAGGCGGATTATTTTTAATTCTCTTCACCCTCATTCCATGTCATCCGAGTACATCCCTTCAGGTAGGAAACATTTAATCCAATTTTCTGAATAACATATGAGTCAGAGGTAAAGTTCACATTTTATGTGAATGAAAATATTTTTTGAAACATTGCAATGATGTATTATCGAAGTGACGAGTTTCTCAACAGTGTATTAGATTATTCCCACTGTGTTGGGCCAAATAACCCCGTCATCATCATATCTTTTTCGAAATATGTTCACTGTATTCATCATTTCATTGATTTGCTCGAAAAAAAAGTTTGTTCTCTTTTTTTTTTTTTTTTTTTAAATATTTTTTACTATCTAGCGTTGGGTAATTATCTCCCTTGGAATTAGCCGGGCAGTTAATACCGCACCTTGCAGTTTACTTGCGTTTGTTTTTTAGTGTATGTTTGTTTTCCTACTTTTTCTCTTGGTTTGGGTCGAGACTAGAATTAATGTCGGATATGATATAATCTTATTATGTCGAGTCGAATTATCTCCCTTGCTTTCAATAACAGTCTTTTTGACGTCACATATTATAGTTAAATAACATATTAACAACTTATACTGTGAATTTACATAAATATAGTTTTTAATTTGCACCCAGGACAATGAAACAGTGTCTATACAACCCAGTACGACTAATCTATGTTAAAAAATTATGTAATATTATGTAATTATCTCCCTTGTACTGCGTTAAAGGGCCAATCTGACATGTCCAACGGTTTCCTCGCATATTTTTACCTTAAGATGTGGATTTTCATTCCTTTATCTTTAAATTTGTCCTTTCTGGAGCTAAATTCCATGAAAAGCATAGCTTTTTTTACACCGTCTGCTTCACTATTATTTACTATTAAGCTTATGTCAATGTAAGCGCCCCCGATTCTAAATTTCAACTGTTCATAACTTTTTTATTTATGGACCGATTTTGATGATTTAAAAAATGAGATGCTTTGTACCACAAAAGCTTTTAATCAAAGTCTTTCTTTTATCATATTTGCAAGTTAAAAATTTGACCTATCCTTGCTAAACAAGGGCATGGATGTTTCGTCAACAATAAAATTTCATAATCTGTGAATGATCTGTAAATCTGTAATTACTTGCTTAATGTAAGTGATTGTATAAAGTTCCCTTAAGTAATTCTCTAATATTCCAGAAATGAATTGAAGGCTGATTTTCCAAAACTTGTCAATTGATTTTTCTACTTTTTGAGATTTTCCATCCTTGAGATTAATTGAAATGTAAACTTTATTTTAAAAAGCATCAATTGGCACAAGAATTTACTTAAATTTGTATGAATTTGAAGTTTAACCATGATAAAATAATAGACGGAATGAGAAATTGTAGTGGAAATAATCCTCAATATCTCAAAATGGGAAAAACGGAGTTAGGGAGTTTTAGAAAACTGCTCTTCATTTGTTACAAGTTGTTTAATTGTAATATTAAAATATTGAAATTTGAAACTGAAAAATTAATAAAAACGGAATGGCAGCAAGTCAAAATGACAAAGTCGTAACTGTGAGGTAACTTGAAGTTGATTTAACTACATAATTGGAAGATACCAGGCTCTCATCCTGGCCTCGCAGTTTCTTGCTCAGCTTGCAGCCCCAAAATTAGGGAAAATTTTCTGATTTACATTGCAACTGCAAAATCTGCACGTTTTGCAAATTTTGGACAAATTCTTCGATTCTTTTTGTTTTATTTTTGCGAAATTTACGTTCCCCGCAGTGATGGAGATTTTTATTGTAATTTTGTTTTCCCAACTTTGTGACTATTTCCAAATCAGCATTATTTCTGGCAAAATTTGCAATTTCTATCCCATAATTTTGAGTTTGAAATTGCGTAACCCGCGGGGATATTTTATTACACGAGTTGCATATAGTTAGTTGTTAGGTGTGATACAACATATTAAGAAACGCTGTAAAATTTTTGCAAAATTCATCATTTTCTTTGCAAAATTTTGAAATATTTTTTTTGCAAAAAACCGTGGGGTCAGCTCATCACACATTTGACTCCTTGTCGTAATGAGTAGCTTACATCTCCATAGCTTAGGGGATGTTGTTCTTATGCTGACTAGGATGCTGTTCTTATGCTTACTAGGATGCTGTTCTTATGCTAACTAGGATGCTGTTCTTATGCTTACTTGAGTGCTGTTCTTATGCTTACTTGAGTGCTGTTCTTATGCTTACTTGAGTGCTGTTCTTATGCTTACTAGGATGCTGTTCTTATGCTTACTTGAGTGCTGTTCTTATGCTTACTAGGATGCTGTTCTTATGCTTACTATGATTAGGATGCTGTTCTTATGCTTACTTGAGTGCTGTTCTTATGCTTACTAGGATGCTATTCTTATGTTTACTAGGATGCTGTTCTTATGCTTACTAGGATGCTGTTATTCTGCTTACTTGAGTGCTGTTCTTATGCTTACTAGGATGCTGTTCTTATGCTTACTAGGATTAGGATGCTGTTCTTATGCTTACTAGGATGCTGTTCTTATGCTCACTAGGATGCTGTTCTTATGCTTACTTGAGTGCTGTTCTTATGCTCACCAGGGAGTTATTCTTGTGCTCACCGGAGACCTGTTCTCATACTCACCGACTGCCCTTCTTATGGCAATCTAGAGAAGGTCTTATCATGCAGAAAGGGGAAAAAAATGTAAACAGTGTACACTGCTGTCTTTACTAATAATAAAATTTGATAACAATGTTCTCTCAGATATGTTTCTATGAATGCGGCAATGTGGTCTAGTGATATGACACTCGCTTTCGGATCTGAAGGTCCAGGGTTTGAGCCTTGCTCGGCGCATAGTTGAGTCATTGGAGAAGGCTCTTTATTCACATTCTCTCACCGTACTCAGGTGTAAAATGAGTACCTGGTCATTAACAGCGTTGCCTCTGTCCGAAAAAAGAAAATGTAATATCGCCTTACAGGCGTCATGTACCATCCTAAATGTTAAATGTTGGCCAGGGACACCTTGTAAAGCACTTTGAGTACATTTAGTGGATATTGCTCTATATAAAATCTCAATTACTATATATTCAATATAATTATATTAATGAATAATTAGAATTCATCACTTTCTACAATTTCAGCACCAGTGAAGTGTACACAGATAACGGCATCTCTTTTCAGTTTGAGAAATGGGAGAAGAATGCATAGTGGAAGTAAAGCAATGGAATTCATCACATGATGGTAGATGGGCTACAGTAAAAAAAAAAAATTGAAAAATTGAGCTTTTATATAGCGCAATATCCAGTAAACGTACTCAAAGTGCTTTACAAGGGGTAAAGACGGCAACATTAAACATTTAGGACAAGACATGACGCTGCCTGTTAGGCGATATTATAATATTTTTTAGGGCAGAGGCAACGTTGTTAACGGCCAGGTACTCATGCTACACCCGAGTCTGGTGAGAGAATGTGAGTATAGAGCCTTTTCCAAGGACTCAACTGTGCGTCGAGGGAGCAAGGCTCGAATCCAGGACCTTCCGATCCGAAAGCGAGTGTTCTACCACTAGCCCACATACATAGCCACACATACATGTGAGGACTTTTATCAAGGCAGAAGGCCCAATGCCCAATGCCCAATGCATCTGAATGACTATCCTCTGAGACCAGTCATTTATGCTTTGTTTGTTCTGTGATACTCCATTTATCTTTTACGTGCGGCTATGTGGTTTAGTGGCACGACACTCGCTTTCGGATCGGGAGTTCGTGGGATCGAGCCTCGCGCTCGGCGCATAGTTGAGTCCTTGGAAAAGGCTCTTTACTCACATTCTGTCACCGTGCTCAGGTGTAAAATGAGTACCTGGTCGTTAACAGCGTTGTCTTTGTCCGAAAAATTGTAATATCGCCTAACAGGCGTCATGTCCCGTCCTACATATTAAATGTTGCTGTTGACCAGAGACCCCTTGTAAAGCGATTTGAGCACATTTAGTGGATATTGCACTTTTTAAAGCTCAAAAAAATTTTTTTTTACCACTAAGCTTTTGTTTTTATCATTAACTCTCTCCTTACCAGCTATTTTTAGAATTTCCCCCGAAAATTCACACCCACCCAGCACAAAAATAGACTTTTCTTACTCAAACAAAAAAATACCAATGAGCTCGTGTTGTGTTTAGTATTTATAGCTGTAATCAAAGCATTTCTTTACATTTTGTGATGTACAAGAGAAATCAGAGTGAGAAAATTGTTGGTGACATCGTAATGAATGTGACGATTTTCCTATAGGTGGTAAGGAGAGGGTTAAGAGTCACTGTTATTTGTGAGGCTATGGGATAACTTTTATGCACAGATACAATTTATCAATTATATTAATTGTATTCAATTAATTGATATTATTGAGAATGAAATATCTAAGACATAAATAAGTGTCATATTCAATACTCGTAGTATAATTTACTCTATTTACATTCCTCTGGCATGTCCGGCTTTTACATTCGAGAGTTTCAAATAGTTCATATACAAAATACAATAATATCCAATGTCATGTTACATTAGCCGTCAAAATCAAATATTATGTTTGTAAGATCTTTATCAATGGCATTCTTAAAATTATTAATTGAATTATAATTTTTTGTCTCAAACTTTAGATTATTCCATATAGAGACTATAATCCTATGATACTAGTCATTTATATTATGTTTTTTCTGTGATAATGCATTTATTTTTTACCAGTATGCTTTTTTTGATCAAAATCATTAAGTGTCAGTGTTATTCGCATTTCAATTACACCAGGGTACAAAACACTGTTACTGAAGTCTCAACTATCTAGTGATTTCTGTCATATGTTATTGATTCGCATTTCAATGACACCAGGGTACAAAACACTGTTACTGAAGTCTCAACTATCTAGTGATTTCTGTCATATGTTATTGATTCGCATTTCAATGACACCAGGGTACAAAACACTGTTACTGAAGTCTCAACTATCTAGTGATTTCTGTCATATGTTATTGATTCGCATTTCAATGACACCAGGGTACAAAACACTGTTACTGAAGTCTCAACTATCTAGTGATTTCTGTCATATGTTATTGATTCGCATTTCAATGACACCAGGGTACAAAACACTGTTACTGAATCTCAACTATCTAGTGATTTCTGTCATATGTTATTGATTCGCATTTCAATGACACCAGGGTACAAAACACTGTTACTGAAGTCTCAACTATCTAGTGATTTCTGTCATATGTTATTGATTCGCATTTCAATGACACCAGGGTACAAAACACTGTTACTGAAGTCTCAACTATCTAGTGATTTCTGTCATATGTTATTGATTCGCATTTCAATGACACCAGGGTACAAAACACTGTTACTGAAGTCTCAACTATCTAGTGATTTCTGTCATATGTTATTGATTCGCATTTCAATGACACCAGGGTACAAAACACTGTTACTGAAGTCTCAACTATCTAGTGATTTCTGTCATATGTTATTGATTCGCATTTCAATGACACCAGGGTACAAAACACTGTTACTGAAGTCTCAACTATCTAGTGATTTCTGTCATATGTTATTGATTCACATTTCAATGACACCAGGGTACAAAACACTGTTACTGAAGTCTCAACTATCTAGTGATTTCTGTCATATGTTATTGATTCGCATTTCAATGACACCAGGGTACAAAACACTGTTACTGAAGTCTCAACTATCTAGTGATTTCTGTCATATGTTATTGATTCGCATTTCAATGACACCAGGGTACAAAACACTGTTACTGAAGTCTCAACTATCTAGTGATTTCTGTCATATGTTATTGATTCGCATTTCAATGACACCAGGGTACAAAACACTGTTACTGAAGTCTCAACTATCTAGTGATTTCTGTCATATGTTGATATCAATTCACATTTCAATGACACCAGGGTACAAAACACTGTTACTGAAGTCTCAACTATCTAGTGATTTCTGTCATATGTTGATATCAATTCACATTTCAATGACACCAGGGTACAAAACACTGTTACTTCAGTCTCAACTATCTAGTGATTTCTGTCATATGTTATTGATTCACATTTCAATGACACCAGGGTACAAAACACTGTTACTTCAGTCTCAACTATCTAGTGATTTCTGTCATATGTTATTGATTCACATTTCAATGACACCAGGGTACAAAACACAGTTACTGAAGTCTCAACTATCTAGTGATTTCTGTCATATGTTATTGATTCGCATTTCAATGACACCAGGGTACAAAACACTGTTACTGAAGTCTCAACTATCTAGTGATTTCTGTCATATGTTATTGATTCACATTTCAATGACACCAGGGTACAAAACACTGTTACTGAAGTCTCAACTATCTAGTGATTTCTGTCATATGTTGATATCCATTCACATTTCAATGACACCAGGGTACAAAACACTGTTACTGAAGTCTCAACTATCTAGTGATTTCTGTCATATGTTGATATCAATTCACATTTCAATGACACCAGGGTACAAAACACTGTTACTGAAGTCTCAACTATCTAGTGATTTCTGTCATATGTTGATATCGATTCACATTTCAATGACACCAGGGTACAAAACACTGTTACTGAAGTCTCAACTATCTAGTGATTTCTGTCATATGTTATTGATTCGCATTTCAATGACACCAGGGTACAAAACACTGTTACTGAAGTCTCAACTATCTAGTGATTTCTGTCATATGTTATTGATTCGCATTTCAATGACACCAGGGTACAAAACACTGTTACTGAAGTCTCAACTATCTAGTGATTTCTGTCATATGTTGATATCAATTCACATTTCAATGACACCAGGGTACAAAACACTGTTACTGAAGTCTCAACTATCTAGTGATTTCTGTCATATGTTGTTGATTCGCATTTCAATGACACCAGGGTACAAAACACTGTTACTGAAGTCTCAACTATCTAGTGATTTCTGTCATATGTTATTGATTCGCATTTCAATGACACCAGGGTACAAAACACTGTTACTGAAGTCTCAACTATCTAGTGATTTCTGTCATATGTTATTGATTCGCATTTCAATGACACCAGGGTACAAAACACTGTTACTGAAGTCTCAACTATCTAGTGATTTCTGTCATATGTTGATATCGATTCACATTTCAATTTCAGCAGGATTTGTTTGTTTCTTTTTATTTGTTTTTTTAAATTTTACTTTATAAAAAAATATAGAGAGCAATATTTACCAAATGTACTCAAAGTACTTTACAAGAGATCCAAATGATACAGCAACACGTAACCTTTCCAGATATTTATTTTAATGTATTTTATCATAATATATTATTTTATTATCATATCAATGTGGTTTTTCACATGTGAGTTCTATATTTGTGTATATTTAATTCAGAAAAGTGAGTGGGGCAGGCACTTATGTTGATAACAACAAGAAATGAAGTGAGTAAGAAAGTGCCAGTAGACGACAGAGAATAAAAATTTCGTGGCGGCAATGGGGGCTTGAACCCGCGACCCCACCGGCATGATAACTCCGTCCGGCTGGGGAGACCACAACTCCATCGTATGAGCTGTCCACAACCCCCAAAAGGGTCGCTTCTAACCCTGGTCTTATTAGAGCCTTCTCTCCCAGACTTCTTGAGGTCACGGGTTCAACACACACAATACAAACGCCGCCAACTAACTTTAAGTTGTTTTCACCTTATATCAACGTGACAAAATTAGGGGGCCTGCCACTGGTGGCTTTGGTGTAAGTGTAAGATAGAAATAATACTGTAATGTATATGATAATGAATTTATATAATGACTAGTTCCAATCAAAATTGCTCACTGGCACTTTACATCAACACATCATGTATTATACACAAATATAGAACTGACATGTTAAAAAACACATTGATATGATAATATAAAGTAATATATTATTATAAAATACATTAAAGTGAACCAAAATCTTTACTTAAAGCAAGAAATAAGAATACAAGATCAAAACCGTCCCTTCCACAATCAAGGCAGACCGTTTTTTCGGTATTTCTTTTTCATGTATTTTTCTTTCTCGCTTTGTAAGGTACTATTTCAGATACAGTAAAATTACTTTAAACCGAAAGAAGCTAAACCGAAAAATACCTTAAACCGCAAAGAATTTAATAAATTGTACTAGTTTCTTCATTATCTTTGTCCTAATTCTTACGATGAACCGAAATACTTCTAAGAAGGACTTTCTTTAAACCGAAACAACTTGAGAGCACCTTCCCCTTTTCTCTCTCTATTTTTCTTTTAAAATTCGGGAAGGTGGCCCCACATAATAATGCCCGGTGATATTAAAACAAAGAGCGTAAGTATAAGATGAGGGTGAGGGGTGGGGGGTAGGCAAACACTTCAATCACTGCACTTGGGTTTGGCCAGCACCACGATCGCAGACTGGAAAAGGAAGACAACGGGTGACTGGCAGGCGAAAAATGAGGAAAGAGGGGAAGTTGGGGTGTAGAATCACGCAAGCGAGATGTTCTCGCTCGTGTGTTGATGCTTTGGAACTGACTGGATTTTCAACACGACAATAAGGAGGGGGGTGGTAGACAACTTTTCCACTTTGATTGAATGTGTGTGTGAGAGGAAGGGGGGGGGGGGGGTTCTATGTAATTAGGCCTTTGAACCTAATAGCTTTTCAACAAAAGAGAGATGTGTAGTAAACAACTTAGCGTTGACACGCCTTTTCATTTCCATTTCACTTCACCTCTGAGTAGCTGCTATCATTCATTATCAATTATCACACAAGAACTTTCGATCTTATTTTAGCTTTACATTTTACTAAAAGAAAGCACTGTGCTTACACATTGGAGTTTAAAATCAAAATACTATGTGAAGTCGATGAAAAAAAAGTTGATCAAGACGGAGATATATGTAAAAAACACGGCATCCCGAACTCAACTCTTTCAACAATTTTGAATTGAAAACGAAAACCCTCAAAAATATTTTTAAAACACAAAAAAAAATAAAATAATAAAATAAAATAATAATAAAAGTGTAATGGTTACGAAGACGGCATTTATTCAACAACTACTTTTAAAGGGAAACCCATGATACGATTAAATGAGCAAATTTCTTAAATAGTTACTACACTTGAAAAACATTGCAAAACGGGAACTTGCTTTAAACCAAAATGTCTTTAAACCGAAATGGTTTAGAAGGTCCCCAAAATTTCGGTTTAAAGTAATTCTACTCTATTTATATTTCACCTTAAACATTGAATCTCTTTCTGATTCTAAGAAGATTTATATAAATGTCTGACCATAATGAATATTGTTTAAAACCCGTGTTATGCTACAGTTTACAAATGATTTCAATGCTCCGATATTCCTTCTACACTATAGAAAACAAGATTTTATCTTGGTTGACCAATATAATCATTTACCATTTATTCTTATATGATATGACCATATCTACTTTACTTATATGATATTACATGACATATTTTTTGTGTTATATTTCTATGATATTTTACTATATTACAATATACAATATATTTGTGGGTTATTTTCATCAGGGTTTCAAATCTTAACATTTGGTAAACTTGCTTTTAAACGTTAAAAAAGAAATAATTCTCGTCAGTCTAAATGAAGAGGAACAAAACTTGTGCGGCTATGTGGTCTTGTGGTATGACACTCGGTTTGGGATCGGAAGATCCTGGGTTCGAGCCTCGCTCGTCGCATAGTTGAGTCCTTGGAAAAAGACTCTTTACTCACATTCTCTCACTGTACTCGGGTGTAAAATGAGTACCTGGCCATTTACAGTGTTGTCTCTCTCCGAAAAAAATTGTTATATTGCCTAACAGGCGTTATATCATGTCCTACATGTTGTGTTGCTGTTGTTGGCCAAGTACCTCTTGTAAAGCGCTTTGAGCACGTTTAGTGGAAATTGCGCTATATAAAAGCTCAATTTTTAAAAAAATTTACAACTCATTCTCCCATTTTGCCAAAAAAGAAAAAGACGAACAAACAATAAATGACTGGAATGTCCTTCCACTGGACATACTGAACGTTGAATACTTGGAAACTTTCAAAACAGTTTTGAATGCATATATATTGCTCATCAAAGTAATCTGTGACTGTTTCCCTATTTTGATTGGACTGTAATAGAACATTTTCAGTGATGGGCCTGTGGGGCCTTTTGCAAAATGAAGATTGAAGATTGAACAATGACTGATAATGAAGAGATATAAACACCCTTTGTGTATAAAAGTAAAAGTTGAAAATATCATTTGAAATTGGGTTTAGCTGGCACTCTTATCCATTGTAGAATCTGGTTAAACTAGAAACATTTGAACCAAAAAAAAAAATCCCTTAATCATTCTTGTCTCACCGCATCAAAATGGTTTTATTGTAATTGTAGAAAATGGTAGGGGCTGCCTGAAGCCTGTGATCGTGAAAATATATACAAAAAAGTGAAACCACCATTGAATACACACGATACAAGTTATTTTGCATTTTATTTTATTTGTTTTCCACATTCATTTGTGTATTGTTGTGCTGACAAAGGGTTTGTACCCGAAACGTCTATGTCTGATTTGATCCCATACGAAGCCTCTCCATTTTCACTCTTTCCTTAGTATTTTTGTAATTGTCGGGTTGATTCAATTTATTGTCAATAATAGAAGATTGGGGGAAAAGTTTAAGTTTTAATGAGGAGAACAAATAAAATTTATTTTTATTTTTACTTTTTATAAATGATGCCTTCCACCACAGCATCATTGGTATAGATACCATTGCCTAGGGCGATGTAGATACCATTGTCTAGGATATAGATACCATTGCCTAGCATATAGATACCGTTGTCTAGCATATAGATACCATTGCCTAGCATATAGATACCATTGCCTAGGGCGATGTAGATACCATTGTCTAGGATATAGATACCATTGCCTAGCATATAGATACCGTTGTCTAGCATATAGATACCGTTGTCTAGCATATAGATACCATTGCCTAGCATATAGATACCATTGCCTAGCATATAGATACCATTGTCTAGGATATAGATACCATTGCCTAGCATATAGATACCATTGCCTAGCATATAGATACCGTTGTCTAGCATATAGATACCATTGCCTAGGGCGATGTAGATACCATTGTCTAGGATATAGATACCATTGCCTAGCATATAGATACCGTTGTCTAGCATATAGATACCGTTGTCTAGCATATAGATACCATTGCCTAGCATATAGATACCATTGCCTAGCATATAGATACCATTGTCTAGGATATAGATACCATTGCCTAGCATATAGATACCATTGCCTAGCATATAGATACCGTTGTCTAGCATATAGATACCATTGCCTAGCATATAGATACCATTGCCTAGCATATAGATACCGTTGCCTAGCATATAGATACCGTTGCCTAGCATATAGATACCATTGCCTAGCATATAGATACCATTGCCTAGGATATAGATACCATTGCCTAGCATATAGATACCGTTGCCTAGCATATAGATACCATTGCCTAGCATATAGATATCGTTGCCTAGCATATAGATACCATTGCCTAGCATATAGATACCTTTGCCTAGCATATAGATACCATTGCCTAGCATATAAATACCATTGCCTAGCATATAGATACCGTTGCCTAGCATATAGATACCATTGCCTAGCATATAGATACCATTGCCTAGCATATAGATACCATTGCCTAGCATATAGATACTGTTGCCTAGCATATAGATACCATTGCCTAGCATATAGATACCATTGCCTAGCATATAGATACCGTTGCCTAGCATATAGATACAGTTGCCTAGCATATAGATACCGTTGCCTAGCATATAGATACCGTTGCCTAGCATATAGATACCGTTGCCTAGCATATAGATACCGTTGCCTAGCATATAGATACCATTGCCTAGCATATAGATACCGTTGCCTAGCATATAGATACCGTTGCCTAGCATATAGATACCATTGCCTAGCGTATAGATACCGTTGCCTAGCATATAGATACCGTTGCCTAGCATATAGATAATCCATCAAATGAGATGTCTGATGTCAACAGAATCACCCATGTTGTCCATAGAAGTAACCAAAATGGGAGTTAATCTAACCCAAAGAAAGAAAAAAGAAAATCCCTGAAGTGGGGCTTGAACCCAGTACCTTCTTCTTCACAGTGCAATGCCTTAGCTACTCAGTCCCTTTTTTATTTCTGGTGTACTCCGACAATGTACCATTTTCATGTGATGGGTCACATTCATTAAGAATCTCCATATTTATTGCTCAAGCAACTTCTAAAATGTTGAACTGCATGAAAAGCATTATAAAAATGGCTGATAATTTGGCTTAAGCAGTTTTTTTTGTTTTGTTTTTTCTTCTGTATTAAGTTGCTGATTCGATATTTTTTATGAATAAAAATGAGTACAACAGCTTTGATAAAGAGCAAAATACCAAACACGGACCATTTCAGACTCAAAACCCTACTTCAGCTAATAACATTAACAAAAAAATAATAATAAAAACGTGTAGATTGTTTAAAATCCAGGCGGACAGCGGAGAAGTATTTTGGCATGATTTGTCATTGACAAGTACAATCTCAAAATGTCATCCGTATCACTTTGGTATTTGTTATGCAGTTGACAGGATATGGATTTGTTATGATATATCATTTGTAATGTATACCTCTTTGAATATTACATTCCTCCACCTTGTCAACCACAACTTTTGTCATGTTAGTGTAACACCTAGTCACCATTTACAGAATATGGCTTTTTAAAGATATCTCATTTGTACTGTATTATACAGTGTATACCTCTTAGAATATTACATTCCTCCACCTTGTCAACCACGATTTTTGTCATGTTAGTGTAACACCTAGTCACCATTTACAGAATATGGCTTTTTAAAGATATCTCATTTGTACTGTAATGTATACCTCTTTGAAAATTCCATTTCTCCACCTTGTCAACGACGACTGTTGCCATGTTAGTTTTACTAACTCAACCCTCTGACCTCCCATAGTGGGCAGGGAGGTAGATGCTGTGTCTTCTATCCCCCCATACCCGTTTTCCAGTTGTTTCCTGTCATTGTCTTGGAATGAGATTACTTAGTTTTGTCCTGACCCTGGTCGGAGTTCTTGGCTGGGAGGGAAACAGTCGAATGTATAGTTATAGTTCTGGGAGATGATATTTTTTTTCCATGTAAATCATCTCTCTGTTATCCAATGTATTATGTTTAGTTTACATATTATATTACATGATTTGTAAACATTTGAGTGTGTTCCTCTTAGTTGGGACCCTGGGTGTGGTTCCTGACCTCCCATAGTGCGCAGGGAGGTGCTTGCTGTCTCTTCTATCCCCTATATCTGTTTTCCAACTTGCTTTCTGTCTTTGTCTTGGAAAGAGATTACTTGGTTTTGTCCTGGCCTGAGTCCTAGCTGGGAGGGAAACAGTCAAATGCATAGTTATTGTTTTTGGAGATGATAATTCTTTCCTTGTAAATCATCGCTCTGTTATGTATTATTATGTTTATTTTTAATGTATAATGTAAGCATTTGAGTGTAATCCTCTTTGTTGGATTTTGTGCTTGTGTCCGGATGAGACTCGTAGGTGATCTCAAACTAAGTACATTGATGGTTTGCTCTTGGAATCTGCATCTGATCCCTATTTGTTCCCAGTTCCCCTTTGTCTTCCTTTCTCTTGGGTGCTTTAATTGTAATTCTATAACATTTTACTATCCCATTTTCTTCCTTTTTACTGGTGCTGATATAACCTAAATGTGTTGCAAGCGCCGTAAAACCCTTAAAAACAAAAAAGAAAAAACATCACTCAACCTGAACACCGCCGTAGTTTACCCGAGTTACTTTTACTCCATGCCTATTTATTACGTTTTTCTGAGACTAATTATAGACGTAGTATCAAAGCTAATGTTCTTAATGTTTATATGTGAATGATAGTTGAATAAAACTGTCTATGTACATGCTCAGTTTTAATACTTTTTTTCCAATTTTGAAAAGCAGCAAAAATCTCTAGGATTGAGTGAGTTACCCAGTCACCAGTTGACAGAAAATGGATTTGTAAAGATATATCATTTGTAATGTATACCTCTTTAAATATTACATTCCTCCACATTGTCAACCATGACTTTTGTCATGTTAGTGTAACACCCAGTCACCAGTTTTATTTTTAATATTATTTGAGAATTTATTATATCTGCTGCATCTGGTTATAACAATATTTTCATGACTTTTTGCAAGTTTTACTTATTTATTATTTTTTGTTTGTTTTAAAAATCTGCAGCAGGTCCTTTTTTATACTATTAAAACCAAATATATGAGTTTGATGACAGGGTCTGCTTCTATTTTGTCTTGTTTTATTTGGTTATATTTTTGTATTTTAGTTTTTTTTCTTCAAATTGTTTCTTCTTCACGACCTCCCATTGTGGGCAGGGAGGTACTAACTGTGTCTTCTATCCCCCTGTATCTGTTTTCCAACTTTCTTCCTGTCTTTGAATGTGTAATGTAAGCATTTGAGCTGGGTGGGGATCCTGACCTCCCATAGCGGGCAGGGAGGTACATACTGTGTCTTCTATCCCCTTAGGGAGCGTTCACATATTACGTCATCAGCTAGGGGGGGAGGGGGGGTCTACCAAATGTTGACATGTGTTGACATGGGGGAGGGGGGGGGGGGGGGGTCAGACCCAAGATGATGTCATCAAAACATAGGCAAATTAAGCCTATTTCAAAGTTTGTTCCTTTCAAAACAGCTAAAGATAAATTGCTATGATGAGTATTGCCCATCTCTCAAGAAACAAAATGGGAAAGGGGTATCACTTCTCAAAAGGCGAACTTGTCCTAAATGTTCATTGTATCACTCCTCGATCACAGCAATGAAAGACCATTCACGAAAATGCGGCATACATGAAGAACAGCAAATGGGAGAAAATGATGACGATGAAGATGAAATTGATGATACTATTTATAGTACATTGCCAGAGGTCCAAGGCAGAAACATTTTGAATCAATTAATTTTATGTTTGGAAATTGAAACAGAAATTCATTCCACTAAAAGACTAATATGCTATAAAATAATTTGCCTCCTATACTATTTTAAATTACACTTTCTGAATTTTTTTAAATAGCACCTGCACCAAGTAGCCTAATTTAAATAATGTTTGTTAGATTTTATCTTTGCAAATTTAAATTTTATGTCCCCATTGTATCGTAAAACATAAATTATCAACAGTTTCTGAAATTAATAAAATGTCTGAATGTGTTTTATCAAACGTTGATAATCAATGTTTATGGTTTGAAAAACGAATAATAAATATTGTGAAATTAAAGTTATCTTTTAGTTTTTATTAAATTAGATGACGTCATCATCTGTTGGGGGGGGGGGGGGGGTCAGGTCAATGATGACAAGTGATGACTTGGGGGAGGGGGGGGGGGGTCTAAAAAGGGCAAATTTTTGATGACGTAATATGTGAACGCTCCCTTATATCTTATCCAACAAGCTTTCTGTCTTTGTCTTGGAATGAGATTACTTGTTTTTTTCCGGGCCCTCGTCGGAGTCCTGGCTGAGAGGGAAACAGTCAAATGCATAGTTATTGTTTTGGGAGATGATATTTTTTTCCTTGTAAATCATCTCTCTGTTATGTATTATTATATTGGTTATTTTTAATGTATAATGTAAGCATTTGAGTGTATTCCTCTTTGTTGGATTTTGTGCTTGTGTCCGGATGAGACATAGGTGATCTCAAACTAAGTACATTGGTGGTATGCTCTTGGAATCTACATCTGATCCCTATTTGTTCCCATTCCCCTTTGTCTTACTTTCTCTTGGGTGCTTTAATTGTAATTCGAGAACTTTTTACTATCCCATTTTCTTCCTTTTTACTGGCGCTGATATAACCTAAATGTGTTGCAAGCGCCGTAAAACCCTTAAAAACAAAAACAAAAACAATAAGCATTTGAGTATGAGTATTCCTCTAACAACACATTAACGTCATATCAGCGCTAGTTAAAAGGGGGAAAATGGGATAGTAAAAAGTTCTAGACTTACAATTAAAGCACCTACGAAAGACTAAGACAAACGGGAACTGGTTCAAATAGAGGACAGATATAGATTCCAAGTGCACACGATCAGTGTACTTAGTTTGAGATACCTACTTAAAGTCTCACCCAGACACCAGCACATGATCCTACAAAGTGGGATACACTCAAATGTTTACAAATCATATGCTAAAAAGAAAAAATAACAACAATAATAATAATAATAATAATAATAACAGTAGGTACACAACAAAGAGATGTTTTACAAGTAAATATCATCTCCCAAAACTATAACTATACATTCAACTGTTTCCCTCCCAGCCAAGGACTCTGGTCAGGGTCATGACAAAACTTAGTAATCTCATTCCAAGACAAAGACAGAAAGCTGGGTGGGGAACCTGACCTCCCATAGCGGGCAGGGAGGTACATACTGTGTCTTCTATCCCCTTATATCTGTTTTCCAACATGCTCTGTCTTTGTGTCTTGGAATGAGATTACTTGGTTTTGTCCTGGCTCTGGCCGGAGTCCTAGCTGGGAGGGAAACAGTCAAATGCATAGTTATTGTTTTGGGAGATGATATTTTTTTCCTTGTAAATCATCTCTCTGTTATGTATTATTATTTTTATTTTGAATGTATAATGTAAGCATTTGAGTGTATTCCTCTTGTTGGATTTTGTGCTTGTGTCTGGATGAGACTTGTAGGTGATTTCAAACTAAGTACATTGGTGGTATGCTCTTGGAATCTACATCTGATCCCTTTTTGTTCTCAGTTCCCCTTTGTCTTACTTTTTCTTGGGTGCTTTAATTGTAATTCTAGAACTTTTTACTATCCCATTTTCTTCCTTTTTACTGGCGCTGATATAACCTAAATGTGTTGCAAGCGCCGTAAAACCCATAAAAACAAAACAAACAAACAACGACAGAAAGCAATTGGAAAACAGGTACAGGGGGGTAGAAGACACAGTAAGTGCCTACACCCAGCCCACTATGGGAGGTCAGGAACCCCACCCAGGGAGATAGAAGATACTGTAAGTACCTCCCTGCCCACTATGGGAGGTCAGGAACCCCACCCACAGAAAAATGTATAAGTATATGCACCTAATGGGCTGCTCGTGCTGTCCAATAAAATATATGGATCTAGTCTACCAGGGAAGAGATAAATTGTAAAGCGTTGTGCAGCTGTTTTCAATACTGTGAAATACTATATGAATATGTACTATCTATTACTTTTACTATTACTATTAGACTAATTGAAAAAAAATCAAAATTATTTGCTAAGCTACGCCACTGATTGTTTGGGGTTGTTTTTAAAGGGTTTTTCGACTCTTGCAACACATTAAGGTCATATCAGCGCCAGTAAAAAGGAAGAAAATGGGATAGTAAAAAGTTCTACAATTACAAATAACGCATCCAAGAAAAGGTAAGACAAAAGGGAATTTGTTCAAATAGGAAACAGATATAGATTCCAAGAGCACACTATCAAAGTACATAGCTTGAGATCACTAAAGGTGTTAAGTCTCATCCAGACATCAGCAGAAGAGCAGAACATCCCCATTAAGAGGAATACACTCAAATGTTTTACAAATCATATATAATATAAAGAAAACATAATACAGTGCATAACAGAGAGATGATTTACAAGGAAAAAAATATCATCTCCCAAAACTAAATATACATTTGACTGTTTCCCTCTCAGCCAGGACCAGAACTTACTTACTTACTTATCCGAACCAGCGACCACCTGAGCTCTAGCCCTTCGGTCTGCAGGACCAGAACAAAACCAAGTAATCTCATTCCAAGACAAAGACAGAAAGTATGTTGGAAAGCAGATATAGGATACGCCACTTTGTTATGATTGTTTTTTTTTTGCACGGGAAAGAGAATCAACACACTATTATTGTAAATTGTAAACATTTAAAAAATTGAGTCATTTTATTTACAAAAGATCAAAGCATAGCTTACAGCATTTCAAAAATAAAATAAGGAACGCCCATTTGACTGAGACGATGTGTGCCCCCTTTCCCTCTCCAGGAACAGTGCCCAGATATGATATAATAATAAATGGCATTTATATAGCGCTTTACCCCGTTGTCACAGGCTCTAAGCGCTTTACAGTGATATAAAACAAAACATATTACAGTGAGACAAGTGTGAAGGAAACGTGATACGAATTCAATTTAACAACAACAAAATATGAAAATAATATTGCAACATTATGACGTAAAAAGATAAAACTTTAAGCGAGATTTGAACGTTGTCAACGAATCCGAGCATCTCACGTGTGACGGGAGAGAGTTCCAAAAATGGGGGGCCGAAAATTGAAAAGACTGTTCACCTATTTTACGCAATGGCTTAGGTTTGACAAGGATTGATTGGTCACCATTGATACGATGATGATAATAATGAATCAGGGTGTCCAGCAAAATCTCGGATGGCATACTCCCCCCCCCCCCCTTCCCCCATCCACACCAACCCCTTGTAACATGTCATGGATATAGTTATCTCCCTCAACGTAGGCAATCAAGTAAATTAATAATAGAATTCCCTTTTTTTCATCCTCAAGCGGAGATTTGTCTTAGGGTCTATTTCAAAGACAGACTGGGATAACCCAGGTGTCAGCGGCAGCTCATCCTGCAAAGTGAACTAGGGAGAGATGGCTTGCTTTGGGCCTCATAACGTGGTGAATATTCAATCACCGCAAAGTGAACTAGGGAGAGATGGCTTGCTTTGGGCCTCATAACAAGGTGAATATTCAAACTAGGTAGGTATATTTCGGGTACGAAGCAGATATCATGCAGCGGTTACACTGCCCCCCCCCCCACCCCCCTCTCTCTCTCTCTTTTCCATCAAGTCGTTTTTGGCAAGGCACAGTTTCCTCAAACCTTTTTGCATAACCCGAGGAGTTGGAGGAAACCAGAGTGTACTTATTTCTCAGATCAAGAATTGTTTTAAGGGATCAAATTTATATTTCATACATTGATAAAGGGAAATAATCATTTTAATGTTTATTCTTTATAAGCAATTGAATTTCTGATTGAATACTTTCCAATCAAAGAAGTTGATTTAATTTTCTTTTTATTTACACAATATTTGTAACAAATAGTTAAAGTATGAATAATATCTGATACAGATCTGAACAAGTGTGTATGAATGGCGATATGTGATGTATTATTATTGCCTCACAGGCGACGTGCTGTTTTATGTGCTCTGTGTTTTCTCATTCTGCGTCGTCAATACAAATTTTTTTCTGAATATTTTAATATCAAGTTATTTGTGAGTTTTTACTGCATATTCATATATAATTTTTACGGATTTACCACGACTGGTTTTTGTGAAATAATAAGATTTTTTACGATATTTTAATTTTTTGGAGTCCTTTAGAATTTTAGTCAACAAGTACAGAACAATGTTTTTGATGAATGTCCCAGTCGACAATGAGTGAATTTTACCCAAACGAAGAAAGAAAACAACAACAAAACTGGAGACTAATTTTACACATTCTATTGTATACAATAGTTTTACATGCAGTGTTGAGTTCAATTTTACTGTGATACCAAGACACAAAAATGTAGAGGTGGAAGACGTAAACAACGCTCCAAAAAACCATTATCGGTCATCGACCATCACAATGCCCCACCTTTCGCCCCCCCCCCCCCCCCCCCCCAAACAATTACGACCATACAATGCTCTGACTCGATTTGTGGTGAACGATTTTCAAATTCTAATGGTGTCAGCATTATGTACTTTAATGCACAATCAGTGAAAAACAAAGCGGCCCTCATTAATGATATGATTACCGACGCCAATAGTGACATTGTTTTTATAACGGAAACATGGCTTGCTGAAAACGGAGACGAGGTCATTTTGAATGAACTAAAACCTGCCCATTACAACATAACTTAACATCCGCATTCCACTGGTCCAGGAGGTGGTATCTGTATTATTTATAAAGACCATTTGAAACTGAAATTTGAAAAATGTTACAATGTGCCCATCATTCGAGTGTCTCAAATTAATAACTCTTAATACTGTATTCTTTTGTCTACACCATCCACCACAATCGGCGCAGAATTTCTCCACTCATCGAGGTTTTGTTCCGAATTTTGAAAGTCTGATTGAGTCAATGACTGAGTACTCCAAACGTTTCGTGATCATTGGTGATTTTAACATCCACTACGACTCTGCAAGCGATCATCACTCTGCTGCTACAAGGGCAATTCTAGATCACCACAGTCTTATTCAACACATACAAACACTGAAGCACGAAAAAGGCCATATCATCGACTGGCTCGTAACATCTGGAATCGAAGTCATCAACCTGAAAGTTACAGACAGTGCGTTTCGGACCATTTCACCATCACATACAACATTGATGTGCCTACGCCAAAGAGAGACAAAATAGAAGTCACATCCCGCAATCTCCGCGCCATCGATATCGAGACATTCAACGACGACATCAAGGAAGAGTTGACTTCACAAAAGATAATGATGCAAATTTTTTGACCGTCGTCAACAATACCCTATTGACTGTTTTGGAGAAACACGCACGCTTGCGTACTAGAACGGTCACAGATCGTACTCCTACGCCATGGATTTCCAACGTCGTCAAGAAATTCAAACGACAAGATCGTGCGGCTGAACGCAGATGGCTCCACACAAAACATCCAGTGGATCGAGCGGCACCGAAACGGTGTACAGAGGAAGTGAAAAGATATCATCAGAGAGGAGAAAAGCACCTACTATATGAACAAAATTAAAGAGTGCCAAAATTCAAAGATTCTTTTTAACTTTATTTCTGAAATCAGTGGAACGTCAAAATCAAATGTATTACCATCCAATATCCCATTATGTGACTTACCAGAATCTTTTGCACAGTATTTTGATGGAAAAGTATTGAAAATTAGAACTGAGCTTGAATCGGGTCAGGGTGACATCGACATTGAGTGTGGTGCCATGCCTTTTGAAGGACCGACTTTCCACAGAATTAGGGAGGTTAGCTCTTCGGGAGTCAGAGATGTCATCTGCACTGCGGCTGACGCCTAGGTTATTCCAGTCATCCTTTGCGATAGACCCTCGAGACAAATTTCCCCTATGGGATGAATAAAGGGAAATTTATTTTTTCTTTACTTTATTTGTTTATTCGGATTTGTACCTCACTGCTATAAATCAGCAATTGTAACCTCTCTGATTAAGAAAACAAATTTAGACCCTGACAATTTGAAAAAGTACCGACCTGTATCCAATCTTCCCTTCATCTCTAAGATTCTCGAAAAAAATTGTCTTGAAATAACTGAAACTGAAAGACCACCTTTTGGCAAATAAACTGATTGAAAAATACCAATCTGCACACAGAGAAAGAAACAGTATGGAGACGGCACTTTTGAAAATTGTCAACGACTTATCGCTATCGTGTGACAATGGCGAAGTGTCAATTCTTGCACTGCTCGATTTGTCAACTGCTTTTGACACTATCGACCACTCAATTTTAATCCAGAGCCTTTCTAATATATATGGTATTAACAATATTGTACTGCGATGGTTTGCATCGTATCTTACTGGTAGAACCCAGTCCGTTTTAGTTAATGGAAAACAATCAGACCCCTTACTACAGAAGTTTGTGGAGTTCCTTAGGGCTCGGTAGCTGCTGACAGGTCTCGTGGAGATCCCTTGCATCGCCTCAAGTGCCAGGATTGAGTAAGTAATCCTAAGACTCACATGCCTTGATTACCACAAATCAGCCAACAATGACAAAATACAGCCTTACAGACCCAGGAAGCCAAATATAGAACTGCAGACCTGCCAACATCAGGGCTGCCAGGGAGGTTTGAAAAAATCCGCTCCAACCAAACGGGGTGTCTCTTGGACACGGACTGAATTTCAGAAATCACTATGAAAACTGAATTTTGAAGTAAGGTACATAAAAATGTTACTCTTTATAAATTAGCATTTCAATATAAGCAATTTAGTAAAGATTATTGTACAATACATACCTTAAACAAGAGAGTGCAGAGTAGATAGAGGGATTACTGTGCAGAAGAAATACATTAAACAAACTAAGCAACGTCAATTTCAAAGGCCCCACCAATCCTCAAAAAGTAACCATTCACTGCCCCATATTAATATTATCTACATATCTCTACTCATCGTAAATGAGCTCCTTTCTAACCATAATAATGTCGCCATTTAATTGTCGGGAGTAAAAAAATCGCTATAAAAAAAAATAAATTAAAAAAATTAAGGCCTCGAAAATTCGCGAAACCACTTTCAACCGCAAATTTTCGCAGTTCCGCGATCATCTGGCAGCCCTGCAACATTCCAAAAGTGGAATCAGAACGCCTGAAAATAGGAATTTGAGACAAAAAAAAGGAATTTCACCTCTCTCTTGCTCTTTGTTTATTCTTACCATTATCATCATTATTGTAAATCGGAATCTTAGAGACAATGGCGGAATAGTACAAAAAACAAGAGTGAAAATAGGAATGATTCCGCCAAAAGCAGAAGGGTTGGACCTGCCAAGTACTACGAAAATTTCATAGAAATACAAATTTTTGGCTCCAGCTACAGAGCTGCATAGGTCTCTTTGACTCAATAAATCTTGTTGTAAGGAAAGTTTAGTTCCTCAGAACCTATATTCAGGACTTTGGAGCATTTTTGGACCATGCTGAGAGTATGTTTTGTTTGTTTTTAAGGGTTTTACGGCGCTTGCAAGACATTTAGGTTATATCAGCGCCAGTAAAAAGGAAGAAATTGGGATAGTAAAAAGTTTTAGAATTACAATTAAAGCACCAAAGAAAAAGTAAGACAAAGGGGAACTGAGAACAAATAGGGATCAGATGTAGATTCCAAGAGCATACCACCAATGTACTTAGTTTGAAATCACCTACAAGTCTCATCCAGACACAAGCACAAAATCCAACAAAGAGGAATACACTCAAATGCTTACATCATACATTAAAAATAAAAATAATAATACATAACAGAGAGATGATTTACAAGGAAAAAAAATATCATCTCCCAAAACAATAACTATGCATTTGACTGTTTCCCTCCCAGCTAGGATTCCGGCGAGGGCCAGGACAAAACCAAGTAATCTCATTCCGAGACAAAGACAGAAAGCATGTTGGAAAACATATATAAGGGGATAGAAGACATAGTATGTACCTCCCTGCCCGCTATGGATGCTGAGAGTAAATTGTTTACTTGTAAATCTATTTAAAGTAAATCTTTCTGGTTTTCTTTCCCTTGGAAATTACGAATTTTTAAAAATCTCACACAGGCAGCTCTGCAAATACAGAACAAATCCGTTTTTTATGGAAATGTTGGCATCTCTGTCAAAGAAATTCGGCATCGTGAGAGAAAACTGTTAGGTCTATTATTATCAAATTCAAGCCTGCATCCAAAAAAAAAAAAACCAAAAAAAAAACCATGGTACCATATTTGGTAACTTTAACTTTACGAGTAATTTACGATATTCCGTGCCTGCACAGGACTTGGAATGGACTATAGGTCAATCATCACGACAACTTGGATAGCAAACCAGCTCCGTGATTTGTTTCTTGTTTGTTTGTTTTTTCTTTTGTTTTTAAGGGTTTTACTGCGCTTGCAACACATTTAGGTCATATCAGAGCCAGTAAAAAGGATGAAAATGGGATAGTAAAAACATTTTAGATGTACAATTAAAATGACTTGATGAAAAAGTAAGACAAAGGGGAAATGGTTCAAATTGGCAACTGATGTAGATTCCAAGAGCACACTTTCAGTGTACTTAGTTTAAGATCACCTAAAAGTCTCACCCGGACACCAGCACAAGTCCCTACTTAGAGGAACACACTCAAATGTTTACAAATCAAATGTTAAAAATGAAAAAATTACAGTACATAACAGAGATTTACAAAGAAAAAAAATAGCTTCTCCCAAAACTAGAACTATACATTCAACTGTTTCCCTCCCAGCCAGGGTCAGGACAAAATTAAGTCATCTCATTCCAAGACAAAGACAGACAGCAAGTTGGGAAACGGATACAGGGGGATAGAAGACACAGCAAGTTCCTCCTTGGCCACTGTTGGGATACCCACCCAGATACAGGGGGATAGAAGACACGGCAAGTACCTCCCTGCCCACTATGGGAGGTCGGGGACCCCACCCTAGTGATTTGTTTCTATATCTTAAAATAGTGAAGGGAGTTCTTTCTTGTAATGTCAAGATAACGTTGTCCTAGATGTGTCACTCTTGATGTTTGTCTCTGAAGTTTTCTTGGCGTGTCCCTTTTTACTAAGTTCTTCAGCAATATCCACATCCTTAGAAAAAAGAAGATAAAAATTACATAGATAATAATAATAATAATAATAATAATAATAATAATAATAATAATAATAATAATAATAATAATAAGGTTTATATGTATAGTGCCCAATCCCGTTGACAAAACAGCTCTTCTAGCACAAAATTGTAAAAGATCATTATAAACATTTTTGTACACATGCACACCCATTTGTACAATCGCGCGCACACAAACACCCTCACAACGACACACATATGCACCAAAACGTGGATATGCATACAGAGACGAAAAATAGCTGTTAACATGAATATGAATTATTGAATAAAAATCATATCAGGACATTTAACAATAATGGCAGATGAAAGGAGATTATATTAAATCATGAGAATTCTGATGTAACAAATGTATATCTTACAAAAAATAGGATGAATAATTTAATCTAGTGAGCTTCTCATAAGATGAGATTTTAATTTCTTTTTAAAAGATGACTGGGAATCCTAACACTGAATGGTAAAGAATTCCAGACAGCAGGAGCAGCATGAATATCAGCATAGGTCTTAGATCTTTTTTTAGGAACGCATAATCCTGATTTTTATTGAGAGTTGACGAGTGTGAGGGAGTGTAAACATGTATCAAATCTGATATATAGGCGTAATAACTTTCATTAAGATGATTATAGCACATTACAGCAATTTTATAGGTAATCCTAAATCTAAAGCCCCCCATAGACGCCGACATCCGCTGATAGCGGGACGGATGACCTATCGCTGTGGCCCGATCCCTGCGTTTATCGTTTATATCGCAGATGATTTTTGCCCACATACGGGGAGATATTTTTTTTAGGCGATCGGGGGAGTGGCAGTATAAAAAAGTGGACAATTTTTTTCGGATTTTCGCTGTTTTCACGTCGGATTCGTGATCAGCGTCAAATTTACAATATGTTTGATACTAAGAACTGTGTGTTTACTCCAAAAATTGGTGAAATTAGAAATAAATTTTAATTAATAGTGAGGCTACGATCCCAGTTACTGTCTGTTATTCTATCTTTCGTCTTGCGCACAATAGTGATTACTTCTCACTAAATTATATCAATTAGACTGTTGAAGGAACGAAATTGACATTATTCCACTCTTTGTTATTGTATTAAGGCAGTCATTTTGGTAATTAGTTCTCACTAAATTATATCAATCAGACTTTTAACGTTCAAGGTTACTCGTAGTTTTGTGTGACGGTACGTTATTTCCGACTGGTGGATGTTGTGAGCATTTTACCTAAACTCATAGCATCAATAACCGTCCAAGATATTCGCATCATATGTAGCAATAGCTATAATAATCTAACATGTCGAGAGAGAGAGAGAGAGAGAGAGAGAGAGAGAGAGAGAGAGAGAGAGAGAGAGAGAGGGGGGGGGGGGAGAGAAAGAGAGAAAAATTTACTTGCGCTATATATACCGCTATATTCAATAAAGGTGCTCAAATCACTTTATAAGGGTCTTTGGCCAACATAAAAACATGTTAGACGAGACATGACTGTTAAGCGATATTGCAATTGTTTCCCGACAGAGACGACGCTGTAAACAGCGAGGTACTCATTTTAATAGTGAACAAGGTGAGAGAATGCGAGTAAAGAGCCTTTTCCAAGGACTCAATTATGCGCCACTCAGAGCAGGACTCGAATCCAGTACCGTCCGATCCAAAGGCGAGTGTCATTTCACAAGATCACATGCATAGCCGCACAAAAAAGTGATGAGAGAATAGATTCATATGTATTGAAGGAGGAGAGAGCGGATGGAGTGAGTAAAGTTCTTGGATATTTATAAAAGGAACCAAATTGACGTCACTCATCTCATTGTTATTGTTTTTAGACACCCATTTTTATGATTAGTTCTCATTAAAATATATCAGACTATAACGTTCAAGGTTCCATGTAGATCTTTGGGCTGGAGTGATATTTCTGGCTGGCGGACTTTGTGAGTATTTTAATTTAACACAGAGCATCAATAGAAGGAATGAATTTGACGTTAGTCAACCCGTTGTTATTGCTTTTAGACAGCATTTTATAATTAACTTATCACTAAGTTATATCAATCAGACAATGAACGTTCGCATTTGCAGTTTTGTGTGTTAATATGTTATACCCCGATGGAGATGTTGTGAGTATTTTTCCAATACGCATAACATCCATACATTTACAATCCGATTTAAGTTTAAAAGCAACGTAGACCACGGAAATCTTTCCATTTTGTGGACAATAAAGTTTTGTTATTTATCGTCATTATTATTATTATTATTATTATTATTATTATTATTATTATTATTATTATTTATAAAACAAATCGACAGTGTTTCCGTGGCAGGTTAAACGGGTACTCCTTGGGACTACTCGCATTCGCTTCCCCCCCCCCCAACCACCACCGCCACCCCACACACGCACACTGCTCTTTTTTTTTTTTTTAGGGGGGGGGGGTTGGGGGGGGGGGGGGCGTTGTTTGTAGATTATAATTCAGGGTTACAATGCCCACCCCTGTCATCACATAGTCAAGGCTTTTTGGCATCTGCCAATCCCAAATGTCTGTGTCAAGGTCGACCGTCATGTCGCGACAACGGGTGAGGAGGAAAAAAAAAAAAAAAAAAAAGAACTGGCATATTATTATATCATTACATTGAAAATCATGAAAACTATTTTTTATTTTGTATGAACGAAATTTTTGCCATCTACCTCTTCCTGGCGCAACATTTATAAAAATATTATTTAAAAAAATAATAACACAGCATTTATTTGGCGCAATATCCACGTGCTCAAATCGCTTTACAAGGGGTCCCAAGGCAACAGCAATATTAAACTTGAAAGACAAGACATGACGCCTGTCAGGCGATGGGACATTTTTTTCCCCAACAAAGACAACGAACGGTCATGTACTCATTTCACACCTGAGTACGGTGAGAGAATGTGAGTTAAGAGCATTTTCCAAGGACTCAACTCTGCACCACTCAGAGCGGGTCTCGAAACCTGAACCTTCCGATCCGAAAGCGAGAGTCATACCACTTGATCCATCACAAAACAGGGAGGGGCCCTGTTCTGTCGGCCAAATAGCCTCAATATTAATTAAAATTTATTTCTAATTTCATCAATTTTTGGAGTAAAAACATAGTTCTCGGTATCAAACCTATTGTAAATTCGACGCTGATCATGAATCTGACGTCAAAACAGCAAAAATCCGAAAAAAATTGTCCAATTTTTTATACTGCCACGCCCCCGATCGCCGATCGCCTCAAAAAATATTAAGCAAAGCGGGCTTTGCGAGCGATGGACCGTACCTAGGTTTATCGGCCAGGTATTTGGCCACACACATTGCGTTTTCACCCCGGTTTGCCTGATCGTGGTTCGGACGCCTATCAAAACCGTGCGTGTATGGAGCCTTTAACAGGGAGCCAATGTAAAGTCAGTGAAAATGATGAAAATATGGGAGTGAGCTGGTGAAAGTCTGAACCACACAAAGAGTACAGCGGGTAGAGCACTCGCTCACTTCACACGCAAAGATCCTGAGTGAATTTTTTATTCTGTCCACCCAGTATTGATTGGGTAGCTGGATCTGTCAGACATGGTGGAAAGTACTTTGCGATAGAATAGCGTCCTATCTGAAATCCAAACGGTAGCAAGCAATTGCTATTGTCTGTGTCATGCTGAAGAAACTGGGAAACTCATGAGCCTAATTGGTCTGAAGGATGACATGAGGCAATTGCTATTGTCTGTGTCATGCTGAAGAAACTGGGAAACTCATGAGCCTAATTGGTCTGAAGGATGACATGAGGCAATTGCTATTGTCTGTGTCATGCTGAAGAAACTGGGAAACTCATGAGCCTAATTGGTCTGAAGGATGACATGAGGAGCCTAAGGCTCCTCATGTCATCCTTCAGACCAATTAGGCTCATGAGTTTTCCAGTTTCTTAGGCTCCTCATGTCATCCTTCAGACCAATTAGGCTCATGAGTTTCCCAGTTTCTTCAGCATGACACAGACAATAGCAATTGCTTGCTACCATTTGGATTTCAGATAGGACGCTATTCTATCGCAAAGTACTTTCCACCATGTCTGGAAGATCCAGCTACCACAGACAATTAATAAAACATTCAATGTTCACTATCATAAATAACTCTAAAGAAAAACAGTTTTGAAATTTAAATTCAACAGAAAGATCACGGATCGCATGCTCAAGACTTGTAAGTCTATTGTTATATATTTGAAAAATAATTGAGCTTGTATATAGAGCAATAGGCTATCCACTAAACATGTGGTCTTGTGGTATGACACTCGCTTTCAGATCGGAAGGTTCTGGGTTCGAGCCTCGCTCGGCGCATAGTTGAGTCCTTGGAAAAGACTCTTTACTTACATTCTCTCACCATACTCAAGTGTAAAATGAGTACCTGGCCGTTAACAGCGTTGTCTTTGTCCGAAAAATTGTAACATCGCCTAACAGACGGCATGTCTCGTCCTACATGTTGAATGTTGCTGTTGACCAAGGACCCCTTGTAAAGCGCTTTGAGCACATTTAGTGGATATTGCGCTATATAAAAGCTCACTAGCTTTACAGGGGGTCCCTTGCCAACAGCAAAATTTAACATGTAGGACGGGACAATTTTTTTCGCACAGACTTCGCTGTTGATGACCATTTTACACCTGAGTACGGTGAGAAAATGTGAGTAAAGATTCTTTTCCAAGGCCTGAACTATGCGCCGAGCGAGGCTCGAGCCCAGGACCTTCAGATCCGAAAGCGAACGTTTTACCACAAGACCACATAGCCGGGCTGCACAAAATAAACGTATAAACAGTAACCTTCTCTCCAGAGGTATCGACCAATTGTAGACACGGCCTCAATTCTGTCTGATGACTTGGGCCTTCACCCTGGCCCTGACCAATTCCAATTTTAGTGTGTGTGATGACCTTGGCATACAGGGGCTTCCACTGGGCACAGGAAACCAGATCTTCAAAAAGAGTTATGTCTTCATCGGTCCATCCAACGTTGGCTGGAAACAAAAATATATTATCTCAAATAATAATGATGATGATAATAATAATAATAATAATAATAATAATAATAATAATAATAATAATAATAATAATAATAATAATAATAATAATAATAATAATTTTAAAGTAATGTGTCTATGTTTTGTTTTCTATTGTTGGCTGAAGAATGGTTTTGAGCCTGAAATATTCCGTGTCTGCTCATTTTGCTCTTTTTTTAAGCTGGTATATTAATTTTTGTTTATTACTTTTCACAGTCCACATCTTCTAGCATCTTAGTATTGAGTCCGTAAAGCGTGATTATAGTTGGTGTTTGGATCGGAGAGACGAGGACGTATCTGTACAGCCAATTTTTGAGAAAACAAAATACCAAGAAAGTCATTTTTTTTTTTTTTAAATTATTTTTTGTAATTTAAAAAGTAAAGTGCAGACTTGCCTATTCAGAATTTTAAAAACATTTTGATTGAACTTTTTATGCAAACACATAGACTGACCCCTTTCTCAGTGATGAACTATAAAAGAAAAAAAATTAAATTAAAAATTTGAGTTTTTAGATTGCGCAATATCCACTTAATGTGCTCAAAGCACTTTAGAAAGGGTTCCTGACCAATAGCAACATGTAACATAAAGAACGAGACAAGACGCCTGTTAGGCGATAATAGAATTTTTTCTCCCAACAAAGACAACGATGTCAACGGCCAGGTACTCATTTTACGCCTGAATACTGTGAGTAGACCTGTAAATGAGCTCTGTAAAAATTGACTGAGACTGAAACTGAACCTCACTGAAACTCTTCGTACCGCATAAGAAAAATCCAAAGAATCGAGATGAATAGTAAACAGCAAGTTCACTTGAGCAAAACAATGGCAGAAAACTAATTTACGTGGGAATTAATTAGGCTACTTACAATTGTTTCTTATAATGAGGTACCCACATCAGTGAAGAAATGATCAACCAGGCACATTGTAGCAATCATATAACTTTCGATTTGAAGGTGTCTTCATTACGCACTTCCGACTTTCGCATTAAACTTTTTTATACTTTTAGGTTCTACCAAGTAAATGTGGTCAATTTTGGCTTAGACGAAACAGTGAAATTTATCGCTCGGAGGCTCATTAAAATTGGCTACCATTGGGATCACGACAGGTTTGGAAAGTTAAAAGATAATTTCAAGAAGGCTGTGTGAAAATACACTGGGGCGTGTTCAGACACGGCAATTCTAAGAAGCGTTGCTTAGCCTTGGCAATATATCCATCGTAAATATAAACGGCCCCTAGTGCTGTGGAACATTCCTAATTACTTCACAGTCATTCGACTACGATTCATGAATTCTTTCTTTCTTTTTCTTTTCTTTCTTACCTTTTTAAAAATATTTGAATTTGACGAATTGACTGATTTCAGTTAATTGACTTAGAATTTACAGGTCTATGTGAGAGAATGTGAGTAAAGAGCCTTCTCAAAGAACTCAACTATGCGGGAAGCGAGGCTTGAACCCAGGACTTTCCGATCCAAAAGCGAGTGTCATACCACTAGACCACATAGCTGCACAAACTCCAGTAAAAACGCATTACGTATTACACTTTTTTTCACATTTAGCAGGAGATTGGAAAATATAGATAGCATGAAGTTGACGTCACTTAGGTATTTCTTATTGCTTTTTGCTGTCCGCGTTTATGAGTAATTCTCACTAAACTGTATTAACCAGACTATAAACGTTCAAGGTTACACATAGTTTTGTGTGTTTGTCCGTTATAATTCTGGATGGCAATGTTGTGAGCTTCTTAGCCAAGTGCATAGCTACTATCTATGCTGAGTGAGGGTTTATAACACACGGAAAATTCTGTAAATATATGGAAAATTGACAACCTTGAGACTGACTCACCATCAATTGGTTCCACATTGGCTAGTTGACATTCGATGGCTTGGTGAGGAAAGGCATGAAATTCTGGTCTGGGTTGAAGAAAGAACACGGTTTCCTATGAAGTTGTTACATTTTTGTTCATTTTATTGGATCTACTTTACTTGCAACACTGAATCGTCATCTTAAAAAATCGTAATAATAATAATAATAATAATAATAATAATAATAATAATAATAATAATAACAACAATAATAATAATAATAATACTTATAATAATAATAATAATAATAATAATAATAATAATAATAATAATAATAATAATAATAATAATAATAATAATAATAATATAATAATAATAATAAATTTTTTTTTTTTTTTTAAATTCTAAGTCTTCTCATCAAAGAGTTAAACATGTGCTACTTAAAATAAATAAAATCCCCTTAATTTATCCCATTGGGTAAATTTGTCTCTAGGATCAATTCCAAGGGAAGACTGGAATAACGCAGGCGTCAGCTTCACGCCGCAAATTGAGCTAGGGCGAGCTAACCGTACTTACTTAAGTTTGTAAATCTTGCTCAAATCAGCAAAGACGTTATCACCGTAGTCCAGAAAGTACAAATCCACCTTGCCGTCGTCGGCCACGGCCAACACCTTGGCCCTGTAGAAAATCGGATCTTCTTCCTCAAACTTGGCAGCGACCAAGTCTCCAGGTTGCGGGTTGTCCACGGCGAGATTCTGGGATAGAATGATGAAAGATGACATTTGTTACAGTAAATGACATAATCAGTCGGATGGTGCAAAAATTTGAACTAAGATATTGCCAAGTTTAGTTAGAAGGTCAACTTTAATCCAAAATGAGTTCTTGACATAAATGATTAAATCAACCCTTTTTGTACATCTTCGGGAAATATCAAAGTCTAATTTCACTTCTAAATAGTTTCAAGTTGAAAAAGTATGAAATCTGAGAAAAGTTGCAGGATACACAGCCGTTTATATGGGGTCTAAACTTTCATTTTAGTTACTTCCTACCTCACTGGCCACGGTTAATTAATGTAAACAATGCACCGTCAACCACGGTGTGGGGACAGTGATATCAGCTGTCAAGACGGTGTCTGGGGCAATAAATTACGTCCGCAGGTAAATCCCATCGCTTGAAAATTTCTCTCAGGCAGAGAATAGTAAAAATTTCATCAAAATACACATTTTTATCAAACCGTTGTGTACGCAGCATCTCTTTCACAATTTTCAAACGCATATGGATACAAAGACCAGATTTTCCTCTACAAGACGCAATTATTTTTGTTTACATCATTAAATGGTAAGTTTGTGTTTTACTCCTTTGAATAATCAAAGTTTTTTATGAAAAAATATTAAAATTATAGTTTTACGAAATATTTAAAAATTCAGAAAATCAAACCAACAGTTTATACTGGCACGTGTGAGGTATCAGAGAAAAGAAGATAAATTTATCTTTCATTTGATATATTTTTTATTGTGTAGATTTAGGGATTTAAGAATGGAGGGTGTGTAAAAGAATCTCATTAATTATTTTTGTTACCAAAAAAATGAGGAGCATATTTCAATGATAATTTACAAACCCAATGATAGAGTAATTCAACCTAAATAGTGTTGATAAGATACATTTATTTCATTTGATGTCATTGACTTAAAGCTGATATGTTAAATATTTCTTAATTTCACATATTATTTATTAATTCATTTTGTTCAGGTTATGGAGAGACACACTGAAGAGAGTCATCACGCCAGTACAAATGGCATGTGTCGAATATGCTGTAAAAGAGTACAGAGCCGTGCTGAAAGGATTAAAGGACTCCCTACGTTATCAACATTTGACTATAGACGTGAAATTCTCACTTATTTTAATGTTGACATCTCAAAAGATGGACACAGATTTTCGAGGAACATTTGCAAGAAATGTGTCGCTCGGATACATCATTTAAAGAAACGTGAAGCAGGCATTGATGCCTTTGAATCTGCGAGAAAACTTGGTGAAAAAAACAAAAGTACCTGGTGTGATTTTGATCCTAATCTGTCATTTGAACAATGTGCTATATGCAGTCTATATGGCACCCAAAGTAAGGGAGGCAGACCACGCAAAAAATGTTTTCCTAAGATAAAACAGGATAACGAATTAAATAATGAAGAAGGTGAGACTGTACTCCATACACAAGATGAGGAAAGTGACATACCATCAACTAGTCTTGATCCTGCAATTATTCAAGATCAAAGAATAGAGCAACCATATTCTTTCCTGGCCGATCTTTTGGACCTTCCGTCTGTTCAAAATTCTCAATATCAATCACCACAAGACCAACAACTTTGTCCATCTTACTCCATGGACCAAATACCCTTTACATCTCCATGTGTAATGCCATCAATGTCATCATACTCGCCTCCAAAATACACATCAACACCTGTCAAATCATTCAAACATACAAATGACATGAGTACCTCCCCAGTGCCCCTGATCGTAAAGACACCATCCCCACAAAAAAGGAAGAGAGTGACATTAACCGATTCTGCAACTTCACCCATTTTTAAACTAATATCTCCCTTTAAGAATAGATCTCCTCATAAGAATAAACCCCTTACAATCCACCAGAAAAAACAATGCTCACAAGTAATAAAACGAATGCTGGGGATTTCAAAAGAGAAACTAACTGTTGAATTACCAACAGGAGGGCAACCTATTTGTCTCCAAAGGATAATAAAACCCAGGAAAAAAAGTGGACAAACAAAGCTAACCACCGAATGGAAAAGAATGACATCCGTAAAATCTTTCAGAAAAACAATATCAGGAGACAATGATTCCACAAATGATGCAAGTGATCAGCTTCATATGCGGAAGGTGAGAAGTGCTTCTAAATCAAACTTAGCTGCTATTCTCAGAAAGGCAGGATTTCAAAGAAAAGTTGTAATAAACAAGAAATATGGATGTGCCTTACAGTCATATGTTGGATTAACCTTTGAGCAGATGCGTAAGCAAAGGCGATTTTTCAGACAGTTTGGAGTAAGATTTGAAAATGAAAAAGCTCAAAGACAGGTTTTTTTATCGATCAACCAGTTTGATCTGACCATTACAAATAAAATATTCAAACATGAGGATGAGAATGGAAGATGCTTTAGTAAAAAAGTTCCTTTCTTTGTTGTGAGAGACTTGTCAGCTTTTGTCAAGATTCTTCTGGATCGTTACAGTGCTTGTGACAAACTTACATGGCACAACAATGGAATTCCTGAACAGGAGATATGGATAAAGATCGGTGGGGACCATGGTGGTGATTCCTTTAAGTTGTGTTTACAAATAGCAAATCTAGAAAATCCTAATTCTAGAAATAATACCATAATTATTGGTCTTGCTAAGATGAGGGACACAACTCACAATCTTACAATATTTCTGAAAGAATTTGAGGATCAACTCCTTGACTTGAAAGATAGCATATGGAATGATAAAACAATTCGTGTCTTCTTATTTGGAGACTATAGTTTTTTAGCAACAGTCTATGGATTGTCGGGAGCTGCTGGCAAGTATCCATGTCTGTGGTGCCACAAATCTATAAAGCACATTCAGTTAGATGCAGCCCAACAACAGAAAACAACAGACATAAATGATTCTCCAAGAACATTGCAAAGCCTTAAAAAAAGTTTTGATGATTACACAACAATAGGAGAGCTTAATAAATCACAGGCGTCAAACTTTTACAACGTTATCAGAAAAAAAATACTGCCAATTCATATTGATCACGTTGCACCCCCATCACTGCACATCCTCTTAGGAATTGTAAAAAAACATCACATTTTACTGGAAGAAAGGTGTGATGACATTGATAGAGATATTGCAGACGAAAGAGTCTTTATGGATGCTTCTGAAACTGGTCCTTTTGGAACTTACATAGAAAAACTAAAAATCATCGACAAACACTTAAAGCAATATGAGGGAGAATTGGCCTTTTGGGAGATATCAGATGATGAAAATCGTCAAGCAAGAGTAATAGAAGTGGAACAAAGAATTGATGATCTAGAAAATGAAATAAGACTTATAAAGAAAAAGGAGTATCCCAAGCGACAAGGCCCTGTATGCTCGAGCTTGGATAATATTCTGCAGAAACACGGAATCAAAGTCCAAGCATATCATGGGAGGTCATTTGTTAGGAACCACTGCAAAAAATACCTGCAACAAACAGTGTACAAAGATATATGCAAACACATAATTCAAGTTACCACACAGAACACAAAGAATGCTAACATCCAATTCAAAGTATCTTCAGTCAGTCAAATATTCATACATCTGAATAAGCTTTTTTCAGTAGTTGAGAGATCTATTTCCCAAAGCCAACAAATACCTGCAACATCATTACCAGGCATAAATGATTCAATACACACATACATGAGTTTCTATAGGAGAATTGTTAAAGCAAAGATAACACCCAAAATGCATTTTTTTAGAGGATCACTGTGTTCCATGGATCGCAAAATTTGGATTTGGACTTGGTCTGCATAGTGAACATGGTGGGGAGTTGCTTCATAAGTCGATCAAAGAATTTGAAATTCAAGCACGCGGTGTTAAAAAGGTGGAGGATAGAATGGCATGTGTCATTAAAAAGAATTTCATGCAGATAGCGCCCGAGTTAGTGAGTGACATTCCGCCAGTGAAAAAAAGAAAAGTGAATAAAGAACATGGATATCTCACACAATAATGTTTTTAAAATAATAATCTTTATGATTTTCTTAGTAATTTTGATTGTCTTTAAATGATTGTGCTATAATATAAAAAAAAATTTAAATGGGACTCTTGTCATCATTCGTTGACCCTGGACTAAATTCAAGTGCATTATAAGACTATTTGACTATGTTCTTGTTTACATTAAACTTTCTATATTGGATTACACTTTTACCTTATCCAAAATCCACAACTTTGACGTACAGGTGAGCTGATGTCTCAAAAACGCCTCAATCTACTCGTATAAATTTTATATGTCTACATTCTACAGATATTCAACATCATTTTTAAAATCTAAAGTGTTGAACATTTTTAAATATTCTCTTTAAAATTTTCATTCACTTAAATTTATGTATCAATTTCATGGGTTATCCCTCTTGCTTTTTAACACCATCATAATTATGTAATCAATGAAAACTCTGTTAATAAACTTTTTATTAGTATAAAAATGTTTTTGCTACACTTAATAACAGCATTACTACATTAGTTTGAAATTCAGGAAAAATCAATCAAAACGGCGAAAAAAAATGTCTCCCTCTCTCAGTGTAAGGCTATGACTCATCATCTAGTATCAGTCACGGACTAGCTAGATTTACCTGGCGAACTAAACTGAAAGTGATAAACGGCTGTGGATACCTCTCCCATACATCTGACCATAACTTCATGAAAAATCACCCGATTTACTTCAAATAAAGATTAAAATGCTCTGGGGAGCAGATTCTTTAAGACAATGCAAAAAAATGTAAATCCAAAATTTTCACCTTCCGACTGATTATGTCATGCACTGACACATTTATGACCAGTTATGTTATCTCAAATCATTATTAAATCATGCCTATGGAACGCACTCAGTCCTCGGACAAAATCCTGTGAAAATTTTTATATTTCAGGAAATGTCTGAAGACTGCGCGTTGTTCCGTAAGGCTTATTTTTAATGAAATAGACGTTGCTTAGATTTTGTTTCTGTATTCATTCTTATTATGTAGTGTCGTGATTTTAATTTTTTTTTTTGGTGTTTATTTCACTATTATGTAAAGCGCTGCACAGCATGATTAATTTGGATGTTTAGGCGATATATAATACCATTATGTAATTTATTATTATTAAATCATGGTAAACCAAATGCTAAAAGAAGAATTCAATGGTAAGTTAAGGTTACCAAATACAATTTGGGGGGGGGGGGGGGGGGAGAGAGAATCACGACGATAAGAATCAGATTGCAGAGCACCAGCTTAACACGCAAAGGACCCCAGATCTACCCTGAGTGAAGGTGAGATTTTTTTGCAGGGTTGCCATAACGAATGCCACATCTCCATGCATCTCGGTTCAAAGCATTCCTCTTCCTCCAATACCCAGTTCTTTCACATTGCCCTTTGCCAGATCCAGATCCATCCACCTCATCTTCGGGCATCCCCTTTATTCTCTTTCCCCGCTAATCGTATATCCAATACTTTCTTTCCAACTGACTTCAATTGTTCAGTTGTCATTTTTCAATACGAAAATATGAATTTACTGAAAAAGGGCACCAATATCAGTAAGGACCACAGTTGCCAATTCAAGAGGCAAAAATTGACTGAACTTTGACACAAACACATAGACTGAACTTTGACACAAACACATAGACTGACCCCTTTGTGAGTGCTGAACTACAGTAAAAAGACATTGGCGCTGGCTTCCGGCGACAACAGACGTGTTGTGAATGTTTACCTATTTCTACACATATTTTTATTCATTTATCATTCAATCGCCGGAATTTACGCCTAATTTTTATTCAAAATGGATGTGAAGTATATATTGTTCCTGATTTTTATATTTATTAGTATATTTATAAGCATAAATGGTGTTTTAGCCTGTGATTTTGCTGCCAAAAGCCTATCGATAATATATACTCCAGAGACTCTCCGATCCCTCCAACCCGTGTCACCCTCACCACCCACTATTGACACATCGTTTATTAAAGTAAGAAAGAGGGGGAGAAAAGGAGGAATAAAAACAAAATTCAACAGACGGCCTTTTCGTCCATTTTTACCCTGTGTAGTGACAGGTAATGTAAGATCATTAAAGAATAAAATTGATGAACTGTTTTCACTGTGTCGTTACAATAATGACTATCGTCAAGCCTCCATAATAGCTTTAACAGAGACTTGACTCTCTCCTCACATACCATCATCATGTTTTGATATTGAACAATACTCACTATTTCGAGGAGATCGGACTAATGTAAATAAATGAACTGGGGGTGGGGTGTGCACATATATTAACAACAAATGGTGCCACCCCAATAATTGTCAAATAAAGAAAATGTATTGTGACGATTATATTGAATTTATTACTGTTTCGTCACGACCTTATTATCTACCCGGGAATTTACTCATGTCATCATCATCAACGTCTACATTCCACCATCATCAGACAACAACACAGCGAAAAATATTTTGAAGAAAGAAATACAGGACATTCAAATGAAGTCGCCCGATGCCGTATTGATGGTCACTGGTGATTTTAACCAATGTAAAGATTTCACTCTCCCGGGACTTCATCAATACGTGGACTGCGAGACAAGGGACAAAAAAACATTAGATTTATTCCTGTGCAATATTAAAAATAGTTACAAATGTTTACCCCGTGCCCCATTGGGTTTATCTGACCACTGCATGCTCTTGCTACTCCCCACCTACCGCCCTGTTTTTAAACGTGTAAAACCAGTAAAGAAAAGTGTACAGATCTGGAACGGAAGTGTGTGTGAAGATTTGCGTGGTTGTTTTGATGCACTGACTGGAATGTTTTTATCGAATCATGTGATAGTGTGGATGAGCTGAATGACTGTGTGAGTGAGTATTTAAAATTCTGTGAACAGCTCGTGTCTTGTAAAAAAGAAATAAAATATTATCCTAACAACAAGCCTTGGATAACAAAAGATCTAAAACTTTTATTGAACCAAAGAAAACTCTCTTTACTAGTAGAAATAAAAAAGATCTGAAAACAAAACAAAAAGAGATAAAGAGAGTAATATCCAGTTGTAGAGACAAGTACAAAAATAAAATTGAAAAATGCTTTTCTTCTGGGGATATACGGGACACGTGGCGGGGGCTTAAAACTGCTGTTAACTATAATCCAAAGCCCACGATTATATCTGAAGATATCGAAATTGAAACTCTAAATAAATTTTATTCACGTTTTGACACAGCAAACAAATTTGATATTGAAAATGAAAAACATAAATTAGACAGGGCTTTGGAAGATGAAATGACTATTGAGGTCAGTGAAGAAGAAACGAGATTCGTATTTTCGAAACTAAACGAGAGGAAGGCTGCTGGGCCGGATGGATTGAAAGGAAAATTATTAAAAGAATGTGCCCATCAACTGTCCCCCATTTATACACATATTTTTAACTGGTCCCTCCAATGCGTTTCGATCCCTGAAATTTGGAAAACTTCAAAAATTATTCCTGTTCCAAAAAAAGAAAAACTTGAATCTATGAACGATCTCAGACCTGTTGCACTGACTTCAATAGTCATGAAATCTTTAGAAAAACTTGTTCTTGTTAAAATTAGGAACCAGTTTATGCCATTGAGTGATAGTCATCAATTTGCTTACAAACCAGGACGTGGCGTAGAGGATGCCATTTTGCTGTTTACAAACAACATCTACAGGCATCTAGATCACGCTAAGAGCTATTGCAGATTGCTTTTCGCAGATTTTTCTTCAGCGTTCAATACAATGCAACCTCAGTTGGTTGTTCAAAAATTGACTAGTCTGAATCTAAACAAGTATATAATTGCTTGGGTGCTCGAATTTCTTACGGAGAGAGCACAATATGTTCAATTAGGACAAAATATATCTTCCTGTATAACTACAAATACTGGTGCTCCTCAAGGTTGTGTATTGTCCCCTGTATTATTCACAATATACACGAATGACTGTAGAAGTCAAAACCTGAGTGTACCTTTGATAAAGTTTGCAGATGACACCGCTCTTCAAGGCCTCATAAAAAATGGCAAC
>NC_088372.1:8667801-8682801 GCF_034508935.2 Berghia stephanieae | reverse complement strand
CAGGATCCCCACCCAGAATAATATTATTTCTGTCTTGAGAAAAACTGACCTGCAGTAGTGGTGGTGGTAAGAATAACGATGCGGTGGTGTTAGGGATGGTAAGTGGTGGTGGTTGGGATGGTAAGTGGTGGTGGTAGGGATGGTAAGTGGTGGTGGTAGGAATAACGATGCGGTGGTGGTAGGGATGGTAAGAGGTGGTGGTAAGAATAACGATGCGGTGGTGGTAGGGATGATGATGAGATGGTGGTAGGGATGGTAAGTGGTGGTGGTAGAGATGATGATGAGATGGTAGTGGTTGTACTCATATTACGCCTGAGTACAGTGAGAGAATGTGGGTAAAAAGTATTTTCCAAGGACTCAACTATGCGCTGATCGAGGCTCGAACCTAGGACCTTCTGATCCGAAAGCAAGTGTCATACCAGAAGACGACATAAAACAGATACAGGGTGATAGAAGATATAGTAAATACCTCCCTGCCCACTATGGGAGGCCAGGAACCCAACCCAGAATTTTTTTTTTATTTCAAAATTTAGCTTTTATATAACGCAATATCCACTAAAAGTGCTCACAGGGCTTTATAAGAGCTTCCTGGCCAACAGCAACTTTTAACATGTAGGACGGGACGCCTATTAGGCGATATTATAATTTTTTCAGACAGAGACAACGCTGTTAACGGCCAGGTACTCATTTTAGACCTCCTGAGTACAGTGAGAGAATGTGAGTAAAGAACCTTTTCAAGGACTCAACTATGCGCAAAGCGAGGCTCAAACCCAGAACCTTCCGATCCGAAAGCGTCATACCGCAAGACCACATAGCCGCACTGAATACTGAAAAAGCTGGACAAAATCAAACTGGACATTTGACATCCCTGGCAACTGGCCAGTCGTATTTACCAATAATTCTTCCGATACAGTCGTGGGGGACTTGAATCTTCTCTTTCAGCACTTCAGGAATTTCAGCAATGATCTGATAGACCATGACCTCTGCCCTCTGTGCCATTTCTGGGGTCCCACTGATCATCAACACCCTTGGTTTGCCATCATTCTCCGTCGACCGATCGTTGAAGTTGAGACGAGCCCCAGTCTCCGCCTGTACCTGAGTCAAGTGATATATAAGAGAAATCAACAGAACTGTTATCGTCTGACGTTATCAAGTCTTTCTTTTTCTTTAAAACAACAATTAAAAAACAATGAGCTTTTATAAAGCACAATATCCACTAAAAGTGCTCAAAGCGCTTTACAAGGGGTCCCTAGCCAACAGCAACACTTAGCACGCAAGACGAGACATGACACGTGTTAACAATGCCACAACCACATTATCTCATCCATCTGTAGAGTGTTTCATTCATCCTGTTTGTTGATAAAGGGGAAATGCGAAAAGTTCATTTTATCTGTCTTCGTAATTGAATTGAAGCTTACATTCAATTTCACATTGTTATTTATGAATTTCTTAGGAGGTTGATTTATTATCTTTTATGCTGACGATTCAAACATTGTGCTTATTATTTATGATTTCAAAATGAAAAAGGATTGAATCTTTTTCCACAAAATTAGAAAATGAATTGGATCATGATAGTCATAAGGCAAAATGGGAGGTCGATAGATGATAACAAAATTTGTGAATTATGTCCCAAATCTCCGATATGTCACGTATATCGTATGCGGTGAAAAACAATTGTAGAGTTGACATAATTCAACACATTGTCCTGAAAAATTGTCTACAGAAATTTCAATAAATGGATTTTATTGTGGTAAAATCTAGTGGCAAGAGGATCCTAAACTTTTCCATTTTTTTTCTTCTTTTAGCATCCAATATATTGTACAATAAATAGATTATTAAAAAAAAAAGTAATAAATAAATTATCAAACAAATTAAAAAAAATTAAACAAAAATTTAATTCTGTATAACTATTTAGTTGTTTTTTTTTCCAAAATCAATTCAATAATTCAATCAATACACAATTACCCTTAGTAATAATTATATAGCAACCTTTTTGATTGTAGCTCCTCCTTTGCCAATGACAATTCCAACTGCTTTGTGGGGTACGAGTACTTTGATTCGGACGCTATGGCTGGTGGCTACTTTCCGTTTGTCATAGTCGTAGTCTTCATCTGTGTTTAAAAAGAAAGAGAGTGAGAGAGAGAGAGAGAGAGAGAGAGAGAGAGATAGAGATAGAGAGAGATAGAGAGAGAGAATGAGAGAGAGAGATAGAGATAGAGAGAATGCATGTAAGGAATGAAAATGTAACCCATTGGGTTGAAACAGAATCTACAAATGGATTTAAAGGTGAAAATGCTAAACATTACAAAATAACAGGAATTTCATACTTAGAGTTTAAAGATTTTCTCATTGTACTCAGATGCAAATTAAGACTACCTAGCTGTTAAAAGTTTTTGTCATAAAAAATTGTAATTTTGCCTAACAGTAACTGGCAACTTTTCTTAATAATTCTGCACAATCTCAAAGTTTTTAGAATTGAGAGTTTCCTTTAGCACGAAAAGCTTTCGGAAGGCCTACCCCATTTTGTCGTTGAAATATTGAAAGGTATTGCAAAGCAGTCCTAGTCTTGGGGTTTTTGGTGTTTTAATTTTTTCTATTAGGGTCAGTTACAGGTCCAAGTAAAGACCCTCATATGTTATTTTTCCTGACTATTACTATTAGGATTAGTTCCTAATATTTTCTTAGGGTTAGTTAAAGGAATGGTGGCGGTTTTATGCAAAAAGACGCACCGTTTTTATGCACCTCCATTGGCGGTGATGGTAAATTAATGAAAATGTTGCTGCTGCATACGTCCATGAGGTTTAAATAGTTTTAGATTGTAGCTTAGCACGCTGCTTAGTGATTACCGATATACGTTTATACAATGATAATAAATTAAAGAATATTAACAATAATTTTAAAAACCAAAAGTAAAAAGAAACATGGCACACAAATACTGATCTCAAATAAATAAATAATTTTCGATAAAATCAAAGTTTTTTAAAAACATGATAAAAAGTTTTTGAAAAAAAAAAAAAGAAAAGAAAGCAAACAAAAATAAAGTAAATTAAAAAAACAAAAAAAAACTACAATGGGAATCGAACCCGGTACTTTCAAGGTTAGAGTCTGACAGCTTGTCCACTGCGCTACGGAGCCACCTGACTGTTCATCACATTTAATAAAGTCTTTCTAAAACATTATTTTACCTTCAATGCAACTACTATTTTCTGATTTTATATTTCGATTTTTTAAATTATGATTATTTTTAAATAAATTTATTAACATAAACATTCTACAGATGTCACAATGTAACTTTTTTTTTTTCGCCATGTCAAAGTACAGTAACACAATATCGCTGATGAAATTGGGTGGCATGCGCATGCGTGTCGGAGGTGTATAAAAACGATCCGTTAAGATTAAGATACACCGTCAAAGGAGGTGCATAAAAACACTACATTATAAAGGAATACTTGCAAGGGTTGTTTCTCTTAGAATGAGGAGCTTATGGCTATGGAAGGCCTCCCGATTTCGGAGTTATCCAACGATATTTAATTTATATACAGATGAAAGTGTTCAACTGCAACTTTCACTGTACAGTGAAAATAGTTAAAATAGCCTACTATTATTATCACTATCACTGTGCGTAGAGTGAAAATAGCTACCAAGATATCACCGGATTCACCATAAGGTGAAAATCGATTACCACACTATTATCACCGTACGGTGAAAATAGCCTACCAAGATATTCTATTATCAATCACCGCACGGTGAAAACTAAAACAGCAGCTTCCACTTCCTTCCACTTGCAGAATAAAAAACTCTTGACTCTACTCTACTACTTACCTGAGGTCCACTTCAAATAAAGCCAGTATGCAATGATAGCACCTGCCGGAATTGCAACAGCCAATGTTATTTGGGTAGATTTGCTGAATTCAGGCATGATCAATGGAATAAATATTTGCTTTATAAAAATCAACACATAAAATCGGAATCCATTTCAAAGACGACTTGCATTTGTTTGTAAATACAGCGCGAGAGTGAAAACTGAGAAAACGAAAATGAAAGTGAGAAATGCGAAGTGGAAGTATTGAAATCGAAATTCCTTGCTTTCGATCTTTTTGCTATTCATTTTTTCGATTCCTTCAGAATGAACAGGAATTTTGATTGATTCGTCATAACATTTTGGTAGGAAATACATGATGTCCATTAGATAACTCAAAATTTATTTAACGACAAAGGCAATCACGCTGACTTCCAGCGGTAAAGCTTGAGTTTAAGCCCTTGTTCGATACCAACAAATACTGGGGAGGCAACGACTACAATTTTAATTTCCGGGAAACTCCGTAAGTAAGGTTAGATTGGAAGTGTCTACGGTCTCTCAAGTAGCCTAAGAGAACGTTTACCCCATTGATACGTACCCCATTGATACGTACGAATACCTCGACAACTTTTCTGCGTCCTCTCACTCTCACACAAGGGATTCTCGCTTCTCGTTACAGAGAAAGGATTAACATGAAAACGAAGATATTTTATTACCTATACCTAGTGATGATGTTGGCGAGGAACCGACGTATACATATGCAGAATGCAGGTCTGACATCCGAACCCACTCATGGGCCTAGTTTAACATTGTTGGACAATAATTTGCGTCATTAATTTTTTTTTTTTTTTTTGAGATTTCTATTACAGCAATGAGCCCATAAGGAATTAGGTTATCAGACCTGCAAATAAATGCACCCTTAGTGAAGCGCTATGAGTAATTTTCGTGGATATATTATTGCGATTTGTGAATGCTCTTTTTTAAAATTACTTTTTCTTTCATTAAAAAAAAATATATATATATTTTTTGAAAAGATTACTTCATCACTCGAATACATTACTTTCAGGGTTTCATTTTGGGTGATCCCAAAAGAAAACCTAATGTTCGGCTATGTGGTCTTGTGGTATGACACTCGCTTTCGGATCGGAAGGTCCTGGGTTCGAGCCTCGCTCGGCGCATAGTTGAGTCCTTGGAAAAGGCTCTTTACTCACATTCTCTCACCATACTCAGGTGTAAAATGAGTACCTGACCGTTAACAGCGTTGTCTTTGTCCGAAAAATTGTGTGAAGTTTTGGGGAAAATCCTGAAAACGGCTGGTAAGGAGAAAGTTAAATGACGATTTCGAGAGAAAAATAAAATAAAACGTCGGTAACCTCAGCGCCAGCCGCAAAAGAACAACAAAGGAAAAGTTTCTTGTTTATGAAAACCAACAAATGATGGGACCCAAAACAACGTTGGAGTATTGATACAATGCCTTATGCGGCTATGTGGTCTTGTGGTATGACACTTGTTTTCGGATCAGAAGATCTTGGGTTCGCGCCTCACTCGGCGCATAGTTGAGTCATTGAAAAAGGCTCTTTACTCACATTCTCTCAACCTACTCAGGGTGTAAAATGAGTACTACATGGCCGTTAACAGCGCTGTCCCTGTCGGAAAATTTGTAATATCTCCTAACAGGCGACGTGTCTCGTTCTATATTTTATGTATTAGCCTACGTATTGCTCTTGGTCAGGGACCCCTTGTAAAGCGCTTTGAGCACGTTTAGTGGGTATTGCCCTTTATAGAAGCTCACGTTTTTTTTATGCACTTGGTTATCTCCCCCCCCCCCCCCCCCTCCCCCCTGGGCCAGTTCGTCATCATTCCCGAACGAGGTGACAAAACTGGTTTTATCGTTTACATAACCTGACATAAGAGGTTCTTATAGACCATTTTATATAAACTATAGAATTTTATATAGCGCAATATCCACAGAATTTATGAAGGACAATAGACAAAGCCGAAAGGACTCTGCTTTGTCCCGATATCAAGGGGAAGGTCACAAGGAACATGGAGAAGAATTAAAGAAACTGATATACAGAGAAGCGGTAAGACCAGGAACGTTAGGTCAGGATAGAGAAGGATGGAAACTGTTTGTCTGTGGCCTATACCCTGACCCAGGGTGAAAAAGGCAATGATGATGAGGATGATAGATATCCACTAAACATTATCAAAGGCCTTTACAACGGGTTCCAAGCCAACAGCATCACTTAACCTATAGGACGAGACATGACATGACGCTTATTAGGCGATAGGATTTCTTTTTTTTTTTGACAAAGACACTGCTGTTAATGACCAGGTACTCATTTTACACCTGAATACGAAGGGAGAATGTGAGTAATGAGCCTATTCCAAAGACTGAATTATGCGCGACTCAGAGCGGGACTCAAACCCAGGACCTTCCGATCCGAATTCGAGTGTCGTGCCCAGGGACACATGGCTGCCTATTCTTGTCACTTGTCAAGTCCACAGCTATAGTGTCATATTGTGATAGACTACCATCCTGTCCAAAGGATAGAAAGTAATTGGATTCAGTAGTCTGATGTCACGTCGCCCAGCAACGGCGAGCAGTCTGGTTCTAAACAAAGACAATCGGTACTTTTTATTCTTCATGCTGGCTAGAACTTTTCATATTATGTCATGTGATCAGAATGTATAAAAGTCAAAACATGATCATATTTATAATGTTTTGCTCCTCGGATAAACTTTTATGCTCGTTGGAGAAGTATTTCATAACGGTGTCCGCCATTGTCCCGATAGTTACTAAGAAGCAGTTACTAAGTTACCATGCGTCATTACGAGGGAAGTGACGTCATGACTGTTGAATCCTATTTCGTTCCTTCTATAAGGGTGGGGTCAATGGAAGGGCATTGGAAATTGTTCCAGTAATTTATAAAACCGGTCTGAAAAGTGCGGCTATCTTGTCTGGTGGTATGACGCTCACCATCGGACCGGACGTCCTGGGTTCGGGTCCCGAGCGGTGCATAGTTGAATCCTTGGAAAAGGCTATTTACTCACATTTTTTAACCGTACTCAGGTGTAAAATGAGTACTTGGCCGTTAACAGTGTTGTCTCTCAGAAAAAAAAAATTGTGATAATATCGCCTAGCAGGCGCGTCATGCCTATTCCTACATGTTACGTGTTGCTGTTGACTATGGAGCAACTAGTAAACCGCTTTGAGCACGTTTAGTGGATATTTCAAGCTCATTTTTTTGCCTGACGGGTCCCAAATTAAATTATGTCTGTCTTTTCCCGTCACAATTTGTTAAATAAATAATTTTAAAATCCCTTTATTCATCCCACAGGGTAAATATTATGTCTTTAGGCTCTATTTATAAAATAGAAGAAAATAAATAAAATAAAATTCCCTTTATTGACCTTCTAGGGGAAATTTGTCATTAGCGTCTATTCCAAGGGAAGACTGGAATAACCCGGGCGTCATCCGCGGTGTAGCGCCGCGAACTGAACTAGGACGAGGTGACTTGCTCAAGGCCACACAACACCAGCGAGTGTTCTAATGAACTCGGTGCCTTTCGGGTACGAAGCAAAGACCGTACCACTGAGCCACGCTGCTGTGGATGGATGATAATGATGTTTTCCAACGTAATGTATTTTACCCATAATGCCACCAGAGTCACACAAGCATTGACTGTGTCAATTTGCTTTCAAGCCAATCGACAAAGCATAATGTCTCTGCGAGTATTAGAACTCGGTACCTTTCGGGTACGAAGCAAAGACCGTACCACTGAGCCACGCTGTTGTGGATGGATGGATGGATGGATGATAATGATGTTTTCCAACGTAATGTGTTTTTACCCATAATTCCACCAGAGTCACACAAGCATTGACTGTGTCAATTTGCTTTCAAGTCAAACGACAAAGCATAATACGAACTCGGTACCTGTCGAGTAGGAAGCAAAGACCACACAACTGAGCCACGCTGCTGTGGATGGATGATAATGATGTTTTCCAACGTAATGTGTTTTTACCCATAATGCCACCAAAGTCACACAAGCAATGCTTTCAAGCCAACCGACAAAGCATAATATCTCTGCGAGTATAAGAACTCGGTACCTTTCGGGTACGAAGCAAAGACCATACCACTGAGCCACGGTGCTGTGAATGGATGGATGAATGGATGATAATGATGTTTTCCAACGTAATGTGTTTTTACCCATAATGCTCGAGTCACACAAGCATTGACTGTGTCAATTTGCTTTCAAGCCAATCGACAAAGCATGATACCCGTATCTGGCCTAATGGAACTGATTCAACAATGGCCCCGGTCTGTATTGTGTCCAGACCATTTACAACCCATTGAGCCGTTCGAGAAATCAATTCTATGTATTCGATCTTGACAAAACATTTTTAAAAATATGAAACCGTACTCCATGTGCGGCTATGTGGTCTAGTGGTATGACACTCGCTTTCGGACCGGAAGGTCCTGGGTTCGAGCCTCGCGCTCGGGGCATAGTTGAGTCCTTGGAAAAGGCTCTTTACTCACATTCTCTCACCGTACTCAGGTGTAAAATGAGTACCTGGCCGTTAACAGCGTTGTCTTTATCCGTAAAATTGTAATATCGCCTAACAGGCGTTATGTCCTGTCCTACATGTTAAATGTTGCTGTTGACCAGGGACCCCTTGTAAAGCGCTTTGAGCATGTTTAGTGGATATGGCGCTATATAAAAGCTAAAAAAAAAAAACAAACAAAAAAAAAAACATTTTCATCTCACTTGTATTATCATAAGACCAGAACAAAATACAAAAAATTAATGGACGTATGTGTGCGGTTATATAAAAACACACAAAAAAACCCAAAAAAACTTGACCTTTTATATAGAGCAATATCCACTAAACTTGCTCAAAGCGCTTTACAATGGGGTCCCGCCTAACCAACAGCAACAGTTAACATGTAGACGAGACATGACGCCTGTTAGGCGATGTAACAATTTTTTTCCGACAGAGACAACGTTGTTAACGGCCGGGTACTCATTTTTCACCTGAGTACGGTGAGAGAATGTGAGTAACGAGTATTTTCCAAGTACACAACTATGCGCCGAGCGAGGCTCGAACCAAGGACCTTCCGATCTGAAAGCGAGTGTCATACCACAGGACCACATAGCCGTAAACATTTTTTTCTAATCCCCTGTCTCCCAGCAGTGAATGGGTAGCTAGGTCTCTCATATCTGGCGGAAAGTATTTTGCGATAAACTAGCATCCTATCCAAGGGGTATGTTGTCTAGTGGTGTGACTCTCGCCTTCGGATCGGAAGGTCTTGGGTTCGAGACCAGCTCTGAGCGGTTCAAAGTTGAGTCTTTTGGAAAAGGCTCTTTTTACTCACATTCTCTCACCGTACTCAAATGTAAAATGAGTACCTGACCAGCGTTAACAGCGTTGTCTCTATCCGAAAAATAATTGTAATATCATCAAACAGGCGTCATGTCTCGTCCTACATGTTATCCGTTGCTGTTGGTCAGGGACCCTTTGTAAAGCGCTTTGAGCACATGTAGTGGATATTGCGCTATATACACGCTCTAGTTAAAGACAAATAATTCTATAGACTCTCAATAGACTCGCTACATGACTGGTAACCCACGGAATCGACGTTCAAACATATGCAGGTCTGACATCCGAACGCAATTATGGGCCGCCCAGTTTAACGTTGTCATAGGCAATCGTTGGCAGTCGAGATTATATTTTCTGACCCCCCCTTTCTACCCAGCAGTGAATGAATAGCTGGGTCTCGTAGACCTGGCGGAAAGTGCTTTGCGATAGACAAGCGTCCTATTACAAGGGTAGCAAGCAATGGCTATTGTCCAATTCACGCATAAGAAACCGGGATAAACTCCGGCTCCATTGGCCTATACGTCTCTTAGGACTTAAAAAAAAATATTTATGAGTAATTTTCACTAAACGGTATCAACCAGACTATAAACGGTCAAGGTTACACATAGTTTTGTGTGTTGGTCCGTTATACTTCCGGGTGGCAATGTTGTGAGTTTCTCAGCCAAGCGCACACTATCTATAAAACCTCAAGTTTTAATCCGTTATATCTAATACCATTTTGAAGTGACGGACCACACAATGTCACATAGTGCCCGACATATTAATAACCTGAGCTTTTATATAGGGCAATGTTCACTAAACGTGCTAAAAGCGCTTTACAAAGCGCCCCTGACCAACAGCAACACATAACATGTAGAACGAGAAAAGGCGATATTATAATTTTTTTCCCAACATATAACACACTTTCAACGGCTAAGTACTCATTTTACACCTGAGTACAATGCGATAATGTGAGTAAAGAGCCTTTTCCAACGACTCTCAACTACATGCACCGCTCAGAACGGCTCTCGAACCACCCTAGGACCTTCCGATCCGAAAGCGAGTGTCATATGACAAGACCACCTAGCCGCACATAATAATAATAATAATAATAATAATAATAATAATAATAATAATAATAATAATAATAATAATAATAATAATAATAATAATAATAATAATAATAATAATAATAATAATAATAATAATAATAATAATAATAATAATAATAATAATAATAATAATAATAATAATAATAATAATAATAATAATAATAATAATAATAATATATAATAATAATAATAATAATAATAATAATAATAATAATAATAATAATGATAATAATAATAATAATAATAATAATAATAATAATATAATAATAATAATAATAATAATAATAATAATAATAATAATAATAATAATAATAATAATAATAATAATAATAATAATAATAATAATAATAATAATAATAATATAAATAATAATAATAATAATAATAATAATAATAATAATAATAATAATAATAATAATAATAATAATAATAATAATAATAATAATAATAATAACAATAATAATAATAATAATAATAATAATAATAATAATAATAATAATAATAATAATAACAATAATAATAATAATAATAATAATAATAATAATAATAATAATAATAATAATACCGTTTAGAGAGCGCCGGTCACATTAATTCTACTTTCGTTTCTTTCACCCCTTTGAAAAGCTACGACAAATGAGATTTGTGTGACGTAATTTGTAGTCTCGCGTTGTCCTCGATGCTGTTTTGATTTTGTGAGATCACAACTGAAGTTCGATAAGCCAGGGTTTGTTGCTGGTTTTTGTATTGGTTTGGTTTGGTTTGTATTTATTTTCATAGTGGTTTTTTCTTTCTTTTTTAACTGAAAGGAGCAGTTCGTTCAATCAATAACTGAAGATGCCTAAAACAGCAGTTCGTTCCTTGAGTGGTTTAAAGCAGTGAAACGATGTGGAGTATAGTTTAAGCGGCCAACAACAACAACAACAACAATATACAAAACAAAAACAAAAAACAAACAAAAAGAAAACCACAAAAAAAAAAACACAAAAAAAACAACAAAACAAAAAACAAAACAAAACAAAAACAAAAACATCAAAGGTAAGAAAGAAACAAAGCAACAACAACTAAAAAAAAACAACAAAAAAACCAGGAGAAATAAGAAACATTTTCTATTGTTTCTTCTTCAAACGCATCTCAACACTTAGCCGTAGCCTACGTAGATCTACGTCGTTAAATAATACGAAAACTTTTAACGGCCTTTGTATTTCGTCATTATGTGGTAATTCTGTGCTAATGGTTCCTTCATCTTGGCATTTCCGATAATGGCATAAATAACAATGTGAAATCGAATGTAAGCTTCAATTTCATTACGAAAACAGATAAAATGGACGTTTCGGGTTTCCCCTTTATTAACAAACAGGATGAATGAAACACTACAGGTGAATGAGATAATGTGGTAGTGGTGTTGTTAACAACTCGTTCATATGTAGTGTTTCAGTCATCATGTTTGTTGATAAAGGGGAAACCCGAAACGTCCTTTCTATCTGTTTTCGTAATTAAATTGAAGCTTACATTCAATTCCACATTGTTATTTACTTCTTTGAGCTTCGAGCAGCAACATTTACATTACCCTGATAAATGGCACCAGCTGCTAATGGTGCTCACACTATTATGTTATGACGATCGACCCAATCAGCAAATGCCTTCCCGCACTCGTGCATCGTCGCAAAACCGCCCGGAAGCTTCGTCACAACACAACACACCGTTCAACTAGATAGATGCTCTGCGGTTTCGGGTTCCATCCCACATTGGGTACATGTTGGACAGGTGGAAAGTCCCCACCGATGAAGCGATTTTGCCGCGAGGCAGGTTGTCGACCGAAGCCGATTCGCTACCACCCAGTGTCTCCTCTTACTGGTGGAGAAGCCTGACAACTTCACCCCTAGTTTCGAGGACTGTATGTCCCCGCCCCCCTCGAGGGATTGAATTCGTCCAAACCGACGTCCATCTCGTATATTTTGCATCTCCGTCCGAAGTCAGGGAAGCTGCGTACAAGGTTGCCGGGACTTATTTCGGCTCGAAACGAGGGCGCTGTCCATAAAGCGCTTCAGAGAGGTATCCCCATTGCCTCTCTCTCGGATCTTATTCAGCCAGTTTACCGTAATCGTCTCCCTCTGGACATCGGGGTGCTGGACTACTGCCATTATAGGGCCCCATGAGAAATGGCGAATCATTCTTGGCCCCATTTCGTTTGTTGTTTTTTCTTAAACGATTAACCCTTTAACGGTTGGAGTCTGGAAAAAACACGTATTTAAAAATTTGGCCAGAAAACTCGTCCTTCAATTATCGATCGATTTAAAACGACCCTCATCATTTTGGCTAAAGCTCTCAAACCTAGCACGTGATTGAAGACTTCGCACCTCTCTACTCACATTCTCTCACCGAACTCAGGTGTAAAATGAGTACCTGGGCGTTATCAGCGTTGTCTCTGTCGGGAAAAAATGTAATATACCCTAACTGGCGTCATATCTCGTCCTACATGTTACGTTTTGCAGTTTGTCAGAGACCCATTGTAAAGCACTTTGAGCACCTTTACTGGATATTGCTCAAATATATAAAAGCTCAACTTCTTTTTCTTTTTATTAATTTACATAATTTGTTTGTATTTTTCAGATAAAAGACCGGAACCGGAAAGAGACATGAATTCAATTCAGCAGAGAGACTTGAGCGATAGAGCGGCCATTTTCAACAACTTTTTAAAAGACTATCCCACAATATCGAGTGAGCCGTATCCATTTGAATTCAATTCTACAACGGACGCTGACACGGACACCACTGCCCAGAGGATACGACCGGCTGTCAACGACCGGCCCCAGAACGTGACGTCCACCAAAGAAAACGACCCCAGACGTGACGAGAACGGCATCGTGTCAATATGGAAGAATTTCGCATCCAGCACCACCCTGCACGGCTTGGTTTACATCCAGCAAAAAGACGTGCACGTCTTCGGTCGCATCGCGTGGTGTGTTTTACTTCTAGGAATGCTCGGTAGTTTTTGTTTCGTTCTCGTTGAATTATTTTTATATTATCGGGAATACCCGTTCACGAGCTTGTGGAGCATACGCCGCGAGCCAACCATTGACATGCCGACGATCACCATTTGTCCGTTCAATTTTTACAACTTCACCAAAATCAAGGAATCTGGAGTGTCCGAAAGTTTCTTCCTGGGTGGGGCGTGGGCAAACGTGAGTCCTGATGATCAAGACACGCCCCTTTTTAACGACACGTTCTCGGATTTGCAAGACGAATACGGCTTTTCTACAGACTCCGTGATAACGGACTCGTCTCTGACTGACGGGAGGTTTACTCAGCTACAAGGATCGGACATGTGGACTAAGCGCAATTTGAAAAACAGGATTTGTTTCACATTCAATGATTTTAGAGACGAATTCAAAAGTATAAAAAAAATTACCCCCGACTTCGTTTTTCGAATTCATATTAATCTACAGCGACAACACTTGAGTGAAAAGGCTTTCAATCAAGGAGTGGCTTTGTATTTGCACAAAAAGGGGACGACTATGGCCAACATGGCGCCGCTGTTGATAACACCCGGGCTTTCAACGTATATTCTGTTTTCACAGATTGATTACAGGTTCCTGCCTCTTCCTTATGAATCGTTTTCAAAGTCAGGCTGCATTGACATGGACGATGACGGGTTTGTAAATCCTCTTTTGAGATTTCCAATTTACAACAGGGACAACTGTCTGCTTGAAAATTCAGAAAAGCTGTCAGCTGAGCGGTGTGGATGTGTTGGTTTCGATTTTGTGGGAATATTTAACGTTAAGGAATGCACGACCTATGAGTGGCTGTTTTGCTTTGTGTTCGTCATTAATAGCGCTTTTTGGGAATATGACCATATTTGTCCTGACGCTTGCAACGACACGCAAATCGACGCCACAAGCACGTCATCCATAATATACGATCCTAACTTCAGTCCGGAGTCCAAGAGTTACGGGGACCCAAACTACGTCCATCTCGTCTTGCAAGCCAAATCGAGCAATATCGAGACGATCAAACACGTACCGGAACTCACGCCTTTGAAAATGGTCGCCACCATCGGAGGCTACCTTGGAATATTTCTTGGCGCCAGTCTGTTGACAGCTGCCGAGTTTGCCCAGGTCGTAATGGCGTCCATCAAATACGTGATTGTCAAACGAGGGGGCGCTAGGGGAAAGGAAAAATAAGATACTGTATTATCATTTGTATAGAAAATACTCAAAATCGTCAGGAGAAAACCCAACTTTGCTGAGGCTCGGACAGTCCTTTGTTGGCCTTCAATTCTGTTTGATATTCAGTGTAAGATTTTTCTGACAAAAATATCAAAATTTGTTTTATTCGTGTATAGATAAGAATTAAGTTGATGTCTGTCGGGTCTTTGTTATTGTATTTAATTTTTTTTTGCCATCCGCGTTTATGAGTAATTCTCACAAACTGCATTATCCAGACTAGAAAAGTTCAAGGTTATAAACAGTTTTGTATGTTGGTCCGATATATGTCCGGATGGAAATGTTGTGAGTTTCTTAGCCAAGCGCATTCTGTCTATACCAGACGTGCCCATCATCTCAAAAAGGTGTGATGTAGAGACGATGAGTAAATCTCACTAAACTGTATTAACCAGACTATAAAAGGTCAAGGTTATAAACAGTTTTGTGTGTTGGTCCGCTATACTTCCGGATGGCAATGTTGTGAGTTTCTTAGCCAAGCGCATACTATCTATACCACAACAGACCAG
>NC_088372.1:8660301-8665301 GCF_034508935.2 Berghia stephanieae | reverse complement strand
AATAATAATAATAATAATAATAATAATAATAATAATAATATTAATAATGATAATAACAATAATAATAATAATAATGATAATATATACTTTATTCATCCAACAAAATAAATAAATGGAAATCCGTTTACAGATATATATATATATATATATATATATATATATATATATATATATATATATATATATATATATATATATGAATTTACTGTTGCTTGTAGATAATAGAGTGCTCGATAATATTAATTTCAAGAGCATGTTGTTTTGTTTTGTTTTTAAGGGTTTTACGGCACTTGCAACACATGTAGGTCGTATCAGCGCCAATAAAAAGGAAGAAAATGGGATAGTAAAAAGCTCTAGAATTACAATTAAAGTACCAAAGAAAAAGGAAGGGAACAGATGTAAATTCCAAGAGCAGAATATCAGTGTACTTAGTTTGATATCACCTATAGGTCTCATCCTGACACAAGCACATGTCCCTACTAAGAGGAATACACTCAAATGTTTACAAATCACGTGTAAATAAAAAATAATACATAACAGAGAGATGATTTACAAGAAAAAAAATCATCTCCCAAAACTATAACGATACATTCAACGGTTTCCCTCCCAGCCAAGGACTCTGGCTTGGGTCAGGACAAAACCAAGTAATCTCATTCCAAGACAAAGACAGAAAGCAATTGGAAAACAGATATAGGGGTATAGAAGACATGGCAAGTACCTCCCCGCCCACTATGGGAGGTCAGAATCCCCACCCAGGTAAAGAGCATGTAATATATATATATATAGTGACAGGGAGTCTGTCGTCACCAGTAATCAAAGTCACTCACTATTCCAATTTCCACCAGGTGAGAATAATTCTGTTCAGGTCAGCAATGATAAATGTGAGACCCGTGAGTCCCAGAAGGAAAATGGCGACAGCTCCAAGGGTTGTTGAGGATTGTCGCTTGTCGACAGCAGATGTCCTCCTTCTGATGGCCGACGACAGACTGTGCCTGGGTGTGGACAGACTTTTGTGGATCTCTGACGTAATGTAGTCAATGTCAGCCTCAAGCAGGGTTGGCTGAGGCAAGATGTGTGTAGGGCAACGGCAGAAGCACAGGGATTGGTTTGGGATCACCCTTACCGTAATGGTTTGGCTTGGAGTTAACACACGTTGGTCTGATGTGTAAAACCTGCATGTGTAATAACCTTGATTTCGGATGGCTAAACTGTGAATTGTGTAGATCCTGGAAGGACCATTGTAGACTATTTCATCGTTTGTGTTGATAGGGTTGGAGTTGTTAGTAGATAATTCTCTTTTTGTGAAGATATAACCAGCGATGTTCGAGTGTGAAGCAATGCAGGAGATTCGTACAGAATACCCTACGTAAATGGAGTAAAATGTAGAGACGATTATAGGCCTTGAATTGTTGACCGTTCCATTTGATGGTGTGCTGTTGTAAACAGGGGTTGTCGGATTGAGGGGCTGCGGATATGGTGATGTGTCTGAAAGCGTCGATGTGTCACGAGGATGTGTCGATAATGTGTTGATTTCGTACTGTGTGGTTGTAAGATGGTTTGTATTGGCAAAGAAGCTTCCAGACGATAATGCTGGTGTGGCGTGCGCCGTGTTCGATTGCTGGGGGTGGCCGTCTGTTTGTGAAGAACTTGGAGAGAGACTGTTTTGATAATTGTCTTCTGGTTCTGTAAATGTAATCACGTTCAGACTTGCAGTGTCGAAACTGTTTGGAACTGTGAAGTGGTTTGGGATGGTTGAAGACGCAACTTCACTAGAACTTAAAGAGAGGCTATTTGAATTTTTTGATTGGCTCGAGCTGACTGCTAGACTGCTTCTCTGACTTGGTGACGCTGGTTGATAGGTCTGATTTCCGTGTGAGAGTGTTACGACATTACTAAAACCCTGAGTGTAACAATGGCGACAGATATAATGGCCGCTGTAATTGACATGATTGTTTGACACTGAATATAAGTTGTCGTAGTACGGAATATAATCGCCATTTCTCTTCCAGATAAAACAATAATTACTAGCATGTGAAGCGTCCCAGGTATCTCTTTCACAGTGTAAATTTGCCACTGTAATACCATTGCCTTCATGTGTAAAAAATACATAGAGGTGAGGATATGTCATTGGTTTCTGTGTTTCAGTTCCGGTCATAGGTGGAGGGGGAGTAGAAGTAGCAGTTAGGTTTTGATACGTTGCTTCAGAGGTGGTGGGACTGCTGTAGAAAACCTTTGTTAACGGTGATGGGGATATGGGAGAGTTTTCAGAATTCCGATAATCAGATGACATCCCCACACCTCCAATATTGATAGAAGAAGCTGGTTCTATGGAACTAAATAGAGTCAAGGTCAAGGACATGGGCATATTTCCAGATGACTCTCCTGCCTGCAGATGTCCATCGTAACCCGAAGAGTTCAAACGCCGGCTTTCTTCATTAACCAGGGATGATTGAAGATCTCCAGTCACATCATCGGAAATTGAAGTTTGAGTAAATGCTGAAATGTTAGGGCTTGGAGTCTGTTCAAGACTCATTGCGTCGTATTGGGATACCTGTCCTTGTTGTGTCATACCATCAAAGGGGAACATGGTTGTCGAAGGAGCAAAGGTGGAGTTGTCGACATCGCTTTTGCTAGGAAATTCAGAGGCAGATATTGGAGGAAATCCTGTGGTTACATTAGTAAATGCTGAAATGTTAGGGCTTGGAGTCTGTTCAAGACTCATTGCGTCGTATTGGGATACCTGTCCTTGTTGTGTCATACCATCAAAGGGGAAAATGGTTGTCGAAGGAGCAAAGGTGGAGTTGTCGACATCGCTTTTGCTAGGAAATTCAGAGGCAGATATTGGAGGAAATCCTGTGGTTACATTGACTGCCACTGATGAGGTATTGTAAATCGGATCATTGAAAATCAGATCAAATCTGTTGCTTCTGAGGGACACAATTTCATGGCCGGATAATGTGGAGCATCGATATGTCCCTGATTTGTTGGGGATTGTGCTTGTCCTAACATTTAGCATAATTCCATTGTAGCCATCGAGGTGCACACCGTTCCTGTACCATAGGTAAGAAAGTACTTGATTGTCATTGCTCTCGCAATACAAATTCCCGGGCTGTTCGAATTCATAAACAGACGGAGTGCTGGGATTCCCGTCCTGATATGTGCACAGGAAATAGTGCTGCATTTTATTGTCCAAACAACACGTATCCTCTAACAAATGAAGGGAAAGAGATGTCTTTTTGCGCATGATCAAACACGTCCCCGAGTCTTGTTTACCCGGGCACATGGAACCATCTGCGTCAGGTTCATTGTCCCTTGTATTAAAATATTTATATTTTTCAATGTAGGACCCAGATCCCCATTGGTATTTAACAATAGTGGTCGTGGTGGTGCTTCCGTCATTCGTGCCAGAGGTCCCACTTTGGATGTAGGGTTTGTATATCGCATCAATCCAGATTACGGAGTACTCCGAAAACCGCGGAGCTTCGAGAAATGTTTGAAGGCTTTGAAACTCTTGGCTAGAATAGATTTGTAAAGAGGTCGTTCCGTAATTTTGGCAGGACGTGTCTGTTTCACTTTGCCAGGTTTGTCCCGATGACAGAATGAACTTGAACATTCCTGTATCAAAAACGTTTCCGTTTTGAGCTCGGACAAATGTTACACAACCTGTACAGACGAGTACATGATACAGTTGTTATGGAATTGCTTTAAAAGTCATATTAATATAAAAAATAATATGTTAACATTGCACTGAAGATGGTGAATGGTGTTATAGGGGAATGGTGAAAGCGAAGGATTGTAACAAAAATTTAGGAAGGTTGTTGTGATGATGATGATGATGATGATGATGATGATGATGATGATGATGATGATGATGATGATGATGATGATAATGTTGTTGTTTTTTTTGGGGTTTTTTTTTGTTTTTTTTTTTCGATGACTACTATGTAACTATTGGGCATCTGTGTGAGTGTGTCTATATCAATATTGTATTGTTATAAATGTGTAACCAAATGTTGCCACTTTTTTTTTAGGACAATAAAGATTTATTTATTATTAGTGTTACGCTTTACTGTTTAAGAAATACTGTGCTCCATTTCACATGGCCATAATATATTATTCAGTATCAGCCACAGAACCTGCGGCGAAAAGTTTTTCATGAGATTTTCTGATCGTCTTGGTGCCAACGAGCGTGCATTCTTTTAATGTTCTCAACAAAAACAAAACAAAACAAACAAAATAAAAAACAAAAAACAAAACACCTAAGTGACGTTAACTTTATTCTATCTATGTTAGTTAAATCAAAATAAATTCTCTATTTGAGGCAAATAAATTTTCTTTAGTCTTTGAAAAATAAATAAACAAGCATCTTTTTTAGCAGTTTTGATTATTTTGAATTTAGTCTCAGTTGTTTTTTTTTTCCTCGTCTTCTTCATTCTGACACAATAACAGATTAACTCTGTGCGAAGTACACATATATACAGGTCTTATAACCCAAGTCATTTTGGCTTTATCTCCAAAATCCCCCCCCCCCAAAAAAAAAAAAAATGATGCAAAATTTTGTCTACTACAACGTTAATCTGGGCTCATAATTGCGTTCGGATGTAGGACCTGCATATGTTTGAACGTTGATTTTGTTGGTTACCAGTTATTTAGCGAGTCTATGACTTTGTTTTAAAAAAAAACTAATGTATTTATATAGCTCAATATCCACTAAACGTGCTCAAAGCGCGTTACAAAGTGTCCATAACCAACAGCAACAGGTAACATGTAGAACGAGACATGACGCCTGTTAGGCGATGTTACAATTTTTTTTCCGACAGACAGAACGCTGTTAACGACCAGATACTCATTTTACACCTGATTACGGTGAGAGAATGTGAGTAAAGAGTCTATTTCAATGACTCAACTATGCCCCGAGCGAGGGTCGAACCCAGGACCTTCTTATCCGAAAGCAGGTGTCATTCCACACACAAGACCATAGGTATAGCCGGGCATCTTTG
>NC_088372.1:8640301-8657801 GCF_034508935.2 Berghia stephanieae | reverse complement strand
TTTTTTTTTTGTGGTTTTTTAAGAGTTTTACGGCACTTGCAACACATTAAGGTCATCTCAGCGCCAGTAAAAAGGAAGAAAATGGGATAGTAAAAAGTTCTAGAATTACAATTAAAGCACAAAAGAAAAGGTAAGACAAAGGGGAATTGGTTCAAATAGGGAACAGATGTAGATTCCAAGAGCACACCGTCAAAGTACTTAGTTTGAGATCACCTAAGTCTCATCCAGACACAAGCACAGGTCCCAACTAAGAGGAATACACTCAAATGTTTAACAATCATATAATATAATATGTCAACTAAACATAATACAATTCATAACTGAGAGATGATTTACAAGGAAAAAAATATCATCTCCCAAAACTATAAATATACATTCGACTGTTTCCCCTCCAGCCAAGGAACTCCTGCAAGGATCAGGACAAAACTAAGTAATCTCATTCCAAGACAATGACAGGAAACAATTGGAAAACGGGTATGGGCGGATAGAAGACACAGCATGTACCTCCCTGCCCACTATGGGATGTAGGATCCCCACCCAGATGATGATGATGATGATGATGCTTGTTTCAGAGATCAAGGTGGTAGGGAGGGGAATAAAGGAAAAGCCTTATAGACCGGTTGGCTATTCTGTCGTGTATTCTCACCCATAGGGAATGAGATTAGCGGAAGAGTAGCGTCCCTTTATTGGACCTCACCGGCGGAGAAGTTATCTGTACACAAACCAACTACAAGCCAAGCGCTCCAAATACAAAATTTATTATCCATATTTCTGTACAAAAATACATATCATAATCAACGTAGATCTTTTCTTTAGTTTTCTCCATTATGAAATGTTAACAAAATATGATGTAGACTACAAATTAAAAAGGAAAGATGTTGATAAATAATACAATACGATGAGACAACACTTCCTAAACTTACTGAACTTCCCGCTATTGATTGGTACTAATAATGGCGATAGAGTCTGTCGGTTGTCAAGACGCAACTTCCAACAAAGGGGCGCTACTCTTACATCTGTTTTGAAATCGCTTTCCCTATTCCATCTTTGCATTCTCTTGCATCAACTGTCCTCACATGTCCTGACCAACCATCCAAGCTGGCGGAGTGAAACACATGCCGAAATATAAGATACTTTCATTTTTGTGTATTTATTCAACACGTTATTCTTATCCTGCAAAATAACACTACGAGCTTGCGAAGAAAGTGATGACGTACTTACACAACTAGAGAGAGAGAGAGGGGAGAGAGAGAGAGAGAGAGAGAGAGAGAGAGAGAGAGAGAGAGAGAGAGAGGGGAGGGGGTGGAGAGGCTAGTTGCACTTTCAATTCAATTCACTTCTTTTGTCTTCATTTTTCTTAATGTTAACAAATTCCTTGCCCTATAGATAGTACGCGCTTGGCTAAGAAGCTCATAACATTGCCATCCGGAAGTATAACGGACAAAACTGTGTGCATCCATGAACGTTAATAGTCGGGTTAATACAGTTCAGTGAGCATTACTCATAAACGCGGTTGGCAAAAAACAATAACAAAGACCCGAGTGACGTCATCTTCGAACTATCTATATTATATGATTTTAGATAAGAAAGAATGCAATAATAAGATTATTGGATTATGGACACTCGTTTAAATATAAGATTGCCACTCACAATGCTCGTGAAAATCTTTAAATAAAACATGTTTATAACCCGATAAATGTGATTTTTTTACTTTTTAAAAACTCTTTCCTTACCAATTATTTTCAGTATTTTCAAAAAATGACAGGCTTACTCAGCAGAAAAATTGATTTTTAAAAACTTAAACAAGCTCTCTACAAAACAACTTTATGTTCTTATTAAAATCAAACAAAGATCATTCTTCAAAGTTTGTGATGTACAACATAAATCTTAATAAGAAAAAAAATGTGAATTGTGTCCTAACAAATGTGACGATTTGTTGTAGGTGGTAAGGAGAGGCTGAAAGCAAATCTCACAGGATAGAATCCAAACATCATCCCTGGTTTTTCCTAAGGGAATTAATCCATGTAAATAAGATATGTGTAAGACGAGCAAGGATAAACTCCCTTGATCTAAAATATTTTGGTCGACAGCTTTCCTATCATCGTCATCGTCATCATCATTGCCATCGTCAACTCCTTTTACTTCTCTTCTTCTAATCTTCTTCTTTTTCTTCTTCTTCTTATTATTCTTCTTCTTCTTCTTCTTCTTCTTCTCCTCCTCCTCCTCCTCTTCCTCCTACTCTTCATCCTCCTCCCAATCCTCTTCTTCTTCCTCCTCCTCCTCCTCCTCCTCCTCCTCCTCCTCCTCCTCTTCTTCTTCTTCCTCCTCCTCCTCCTCTTCCTCCTCCTCCTCCTCCCCCCCTCCTCCTCCTCCTCCAAGTAACCCCATACCAAGACAAAGACAAAAAGCAACTCAAGACACACATATTACATTGGGGGATAGCAGACATACACATTGACCTCCTGTCCACCATCGGAGGTCAGAAGAGCAGATTGAGCGCCATAAAGAAATTATTACAAGTAATATATAATGATGTTTTGTTTGTTTTTAAGGGTTTTAAGGCGCTTGCAACACATTAAGGTCATATCAGCCCCAGTAAAAAGGAAGAAAATGGGATAGTAAAAAGTTCTAGAATTACAATTAAAGCACAAAAGAAAAGGTAAGACAAAGGGGAATTGGTTCAAATAGGGAACAGATGTAGATTCCAAGAGCACACCGTCAAAGTACTTAGTTTGACATCACCTAAAAGTCTCATCCAGACACAAGCACAGGTCCCAACTAAGAGGAATAAACTCAAATGTTTACCAATCATATAATATAATATGTAAACTAAACATAATACAATGCATAACAGAGAGATGATTTACAAGGAAAAAAATATCATCTCCCAAAACTACAACTATACATTCGCCTGGTTCCCTCCCAGGAAAGGAATTCCAGCCAGGGTCAGGACAAAACCAAGTAATCTCATTCCAAGACAACGACAGGAAACAATTGGAAAACGGGTATGGGGGGGATAGAAGACACAGCATGTACCTCCCTGCCCACTATGAGAGGTCAGGATCCCCACCCAGTGGTATGGGGGGATAGAAGACACAGCATGTACCTCCCTGCCCACTATGGGAGGTCAGGATCCCCACCCAGTAATATATCATGAACCAAACGTACACAGGTAATGAAGAATGTTATATTTAATAGAATACATATGTATGTATATATATATATATATATATATATATATATATATATATATATATATATATATATATATATATATTCAGAATATATTTCCGTATATTCCTTCTTCATTTGTAAAATCTTTAACGAATGCAGTGAGATTTGCGTCTTGAATCAATAATACATTTACATAGAACAGATTGTTTGTACCATATCATATTATATATACTCTGTTACTGAATAGTATCCTATTTGACTCTCTCTCTCTCTCTCTCTCTCTCTCTCTCTCTCTCTCTTTCTTTCTTTCTCTCTCTCTCACACACACTTACACACACACACACAAACACACACAAACCAAGCATTTATTACTAATTTTCTTTAGTCCTCATTCTCTCTTTCTCTCTTTCTCTCTCTCTCTCTCTCTCTCTCTCTCTCTCTCTCTCTCTCTCTGCGTCACACATACAAACACACAAACACTCACACAATCCACACACTGCTACATAAATAAATAAGTAAATTAACAAATACCATTTTCCAGCCCATACCAAGTACCTTTTATAACAACAACAACTACAAAATTAAGAACTTGGAGCGTAAACAATTATAGAAAGACGTTATATACAAAGTGTGCGTAACACAATACAATATAATAACAGCAGAATTTAAAAAAAAATTATTTATAAACGCACTTCTGGATTTATGCATTCCGTAAAGGAATATAGATAATTCATCAAACAAGATGTCTGATGTCAACAGGGATCACTCATGTTGTCACAGTGAGATGTCATCGTCTAGGCATTCCCATGAAGGAATATAGATAATCTATCAAACAAGATGTCTGATGTCGACAGTTATCACAGGAAGACTAAACATCGTATTGAAAATAACAGAGAAATGATTTACAAGGGAAAAATATCTGTTTGTCTGTTTGTTTTTAAGGGTTTTACGGCGTTTGCAACACATTTCGGTCATATCAGCGCCAGTAAAAAGGACGAAAATTAGATAGTAAAAACATTCTAGATGTACAATTAAAAGGACTTGAGGAAAAAGTAAGACAAAGGGGAAAAGGTTCAAACAGGGAACAGATGTAAATTCCAAGAGCACATTATCAGTGTCCTTCGTTTGAAATTACCTAAAAGTCTCACTCAGACACCAGCACAAGCCTCCACTGAAAGGAATACACTCAAATGTTTACAGATCATAGATTAAAAAAAATAAAAGTACATAACAGAGAGATGATTTACAAAGAAAAAAATGTCATCTCCCAAAACTAATTATACATTTGACTGTTTCCCTCTCAGTCAGGGTTTCCGGCCAGGGCCAGGACAAAACCAAGTAATCTCATTCCAAGACAAAGACAGAAAGCATGTTGGAAAACAGATTATATATGGGGATAGAAGACACAGTATGTACCTCCCTGCCCACTATGGGAGGCCAGGAACCCTACCCAGGAAAAATATCTCATTCCAGGGAAGAGACGTAATTAAAGTAACCCGGAAAACAGGTGTAGGGGGTCAGAAGACACAACACGTGACCTCCCGCCTGCCCATCATGGAAGGTCAAAGACCTCCCCTCCCACCACCAATATGTACTTGTATCAATAAAGCAATAATAGGCTTCAACAGTCGTGACGTCACATCCCCCGTAATGACGCATAGTAACTTAATAACTGGTTCTAAACTATCGGAACAATGGCGGACGTCCTGATGAAATATTTCTCCGACGAGCATAAATGTGTATCCAGAGAAGAAAAACATTATAAATCTGATCATGTTTTGACTTTTATACACTCTGTTCACATGACATGTGAAAAAGTTCTCGCCAACATGAAGAATAAAAAGTATCGATTTTCTTTGTTTAGAACCAAGCTGCTGGTTGCTGGGCGGACGTGACGTCAGACTATTGAATCCTGTTAAGCATAGAAGCATTGTAAATTCTATAACGAAAATGCAATTTCATATTCCAATAACACTTCATATCATTTTTTATAAAACAGTGTTATACATTATCAATAGAAACCAAATAAAGATAAATTAATGTAAAGCTTTTAAAGAAACACAGAAACACGCTCTACAGATAGTATGCGCTTGGTTAAGACGCTCACAACATTGCCATCCGTAAGTTAACGGACCAAACACACAAAACTATGTGTAATCTTGAACGTTAAATTCTGGTTAATACAGTTAAGTGAGAATTACTCATAAACGCGGATGCTAAAAAAAAAAAAAAAACAATAGCAAAGGCCTGAGTGGCGTCATCTTCATTTTATCTATAGAAATAATGCTGAGGTTTTTTTTCACACTTCTGGTTGTCTACAGTTCTATTTTTTGCCAGCCAGAAAGGTGAATAATTTTCATCACATCTGGTCAAGAATTCTGCGACTGGTTACCGTTACATTTAGGTTTGCGTTACGGTGACAGTTATTCACGAATCGTTTTGCCAGCCAGAAAGGTGAATAATTTTCATCACATCTGGTCAAGAATTCTGCGACTGGTTACCGTTACATTTAGGTTTGCGTTACGGTGAGTTATTCACGAATCGTTTTGCCAGCCAGAAAGGTGACTGCGTCTCACCACATTCGACGACACGATAAATAAAATTTAAAAAATTGAGCTTTTATATAGCGCAATATCCTCTAAACGAGATCAAAGCGCTTGACAAGTGGTCCTTAGCCAACAGCAACACTTAACACGTAGAACAAGACATGACGCCTGTTAGGCGATATTACAATATTTCTTTTTCAACAAGACAACGCTGTTAACGGCCAGGTACTCATTTTACACCTGAGTACGGCGAGAGAATGTGAGTAAAGAGTCTTTTCCAAGGACTCAACTAGAGGCTCGAACCCAGGACCTTCCGATCCGAAAGCGAGTAGTGTCATATAGCACTAGACCACAGCGACATGTAACATGTAGAACGAGACATGGCGCCTAGGCGATATTACAATTTTATTTCCGACAGAGACAACGCTGTTAACGGCAAGGTACTCATTTTACACCTCAGGGGCAACCTTGCCTTTAGGGGGAAACTTCGCGGATATAAATTTGGACCAGTTACAGTAAAAATAGCTTCGTATCAATTATTTACTTTGATACACAGTCAAGCTTTTTGATACAGAAAAATATCTGCGACCAAGCTAAGATTACTGAAAAATATTCCAAATAAACAAATGTAAAATTTCAACTTAAAGCAAACCTTAAAACAATGTTTCCTCTTAAATCAATATTTCCCCTTAAAGCAAAGTTTCCCCTGAAAACAAAGTTTCCCCTTAAAGCAAAGTTTCCCCTTAAAACAAAGTTTCCCCTTAAAGCAAAGTTTCCCTTAATTAAAACAAGGTTTACCCTTAAAACAAAGTTTCCCCTTCAACAAAACTTCCTCTTAAAACAAAGTTTTCCCTTAAAGCAAATTTCCCCCTAAAACAAAGTTTCGCTTTAAAGCAAAACTTCCCCCTTATAACAAAGTTTTCCCCTTCAAACAACGTTTCCCCGTTAAACAAAATTTCCTCTTAAAACAAAGTTTTCCCTTAAAGCAAATTTCCCCCTAAAACAAAGGTTTCCCTTAAAGCAAAGTTTCTCCTTAAAACATAGTTTCCCTTTAAAGCAAATTTCCCCTTATAAAAATGTTCCCCCTAAAGTAAAGTTTCCCCTTAAAGCAAAGTTTCCCCACTTGACGGCATCTTAAAACCGCCTTCACCATTTAAGCACTTTGGGTAGATACTGCTCGCACAAGCTCTCGTAGTAGGGTCGGATTTCCTCGATATCCGGCATATCCGGGGCTTTGGTGTACAGGTCGAATTTGTTGAATTCTCGTATCCATGGCAACATCTCCTGGTCCTTGTTGTTGGCCAGATGGCGGTAAGCGTCGCAGGAGTGGTAAGGGTAGAAGGAATGGAATCGGATCATGTACAATGCCTCGTCTGGGAGGGTGGCCTTGTTGGCCTGAGGAATGAAAACAATGGCCATGATCTATAGATAGTATGAAGTTGACGTCACCCGGGTCTTTGTTATTGCTTTTTGCCATCCGCGTTTATGCGTAATTCTCACTTAACTGTATAATCCAGACTATAACTACACATAGTTTTATGTGTTGATCTGTTATAGATAGAATGCGCTTGGCTAAGAAGTTCACAACATTGTCATCTGGAAGTAAAACGGACCAACACACAAACTCTGTGTAACCATGAACTTTTATAGTCTGGTTAATACAGTTTAGTGAGAACAACTCACACACGCGGATGGCAAAAACAATAACAAAGGCCTGAGTGACGTCATCTGCATACTATCTATAGTCTGGTTAATACAGTTTAGTGAGAATTACTCATAAACACGGACGGCAAAAAAACAATAACAAAGACCTGAGTGACGTCATCTTCGTTCTATCTATTGTCTGGTTAATACAGTTTAGTGAGAATTACTCATAAACGCGGATGGCAAAAAAGCAATAACAAAGAATTGAGTGACGTCAACTTTATGCTGTCTATAAATAGTATGCGCTTGGCTAAGAAGCTCATAACATTGCCATCCGGAAGTATAGCGGACCAACACACAAAACTGTGTGTATCCATGAACGTTAAAAGTCAGGTTAATACAGTTCAGTGAGCATTACTCATAAAGGCGGATGGCAAAAAACAATAACAAAGACCCGAATGACGTCATCTTCGAACTATCTATATTCCCTTTCCATGTGCTCGAGGTCATTGGTCACATTGTAAAGTGTTCATAGTTTGAAAAATATCCAACGTCACAATTGGTCATTTTGCTCAGCGTGACACATGGGTATGTTTACAACTTTCAAACAAAGCAGTGTAGTTACATTATTTGTTAAGAAATATCCAATACTCTTCACCAGTCGTAACGTCACTTCCTTCCTAATGACGCATGGTAACTTAGTAACACTGGCTCTAAACTATCGGAACAATGGCGGACGCCCGTATTAAATATTTCCCCGGCGAGCATAAAAGCGTATCCAGAAGGAAAGAAACACATAATTTTGATCATGTTTTGACTTTTACACATTCTGATCACAAGACATATGAAAAGTTCTAGCCATCTTGAAGAATAAAAAGTAATGATTTTCTTTGTTTAGAACCAAGATGGCCGCCGTTGCCGGGCGGCGTGACTTCATGCTACTGAATCCAATTGGTCATTTTGTTCAGCGTGACACATGTGTATGTTTACAACTTTCAAACAAAGCAGCGTAGTTACATTATTTGTTCAGAAATATCCAATAGTTGGAGAGCAACAAATCATGTGATCGATGACTAGGTTGGACGAAAACAATGACTATAGATCGCTCCCATTTATTGAGAACTACTAATAAAATGACTGGCTAATAACAATAACAACGAGTTGAGTGACGTCAATTTCGCTCTATCTATAGATAGAATGCGCTTGACCAAGGAGTTCACAACATTGCCATCCGGAAGTATAACGGACCAACACACAAACTCTGTGTAACCATGAACTTTTATAGTCTGGTTAATACAGTTTAGTGAGAACAACTCACAAACGCGGATGGCAAAAACAATAACAAAGGCCTGAGTGACGTCATCTGCATACTATCTATACCGTCAAACCAGTCTGGTTTAAAAAAAAACAAAAAACAACACAACACTAGAAAAAAAATAACAACAAATTAAAAAAAAAGCCAAAACAAGAAAAATACCAAAACCAAAAACAAAGTGTGCAATACATCTCCTCACCCCCCCCCCCCCCCCCCCCAAAAAAAAAAAACAACAAAAAAACAAAAAACAAAACAAAACAAAACAAAAGAAACAAAAACAAAAAAAAAAAACAAAAAAAAAAAACAAAAAAAAAAAAACAAAACAAACAAACAAACAAAAAACAAATAGCAAACACAAACAAACAAAAATCCCTCCCCTCCATAAAACAAACAAAAACAAAAACAGAAACAATACAAAACCAAAATATAAAAAATAATAATAATAATATTTTTTTTTTAAAACAGAAAGAAAAGAAACCAAACACGAAACCCCATCCCCTTCCCTTACCTTGAGCACACGGTACAGATACTCATCGTGTCCCCACGAGATGAGCACATTGTGTAGACCACAGTGAGGTGTGTACATGCCGTACTCCGTGTTGTACTTGGGGTTCTTCACATCCGGGTTATCCTGGAAACTCTCCACGCCGAACACGATGGACGGGTCGGGGGCACAGCCCACCACAAACGTGTCCCCCACCGTGGCCCACTGCGGCTCCCCCCACAGATGCATGATCTTGCCGATGTCGTGGATAAGGCCAGTCAGCTGTGGACACGAGAACGAGGGTAAATTGGATTCAGTAGTCTGATGTCACGCCGCCCGGAGTATTCGGCTTTAACCGTAGCCATCGTAAAGTTACAGCCTGACACTGACCAAAAAATGACGTCAAAATGCAAGTCTTTGGCCACAAAAGAAAACAAATCGTGAATTGTATTCAATAGATAGTTCGAAGATGACGTCACTCAGGTCTTTGTTATTGTTTTTTGCCATCCGCGTGTATGAGTAATGCACACTGAACTGTATTAACCTGACTATAAACGTTCATGGATGCACACAGTTTTGTGTGTTGGTCCCTTATACTTCAGGATGGCAATGTTATGAGCTACTTAGCCAACGCATACTATCTATAGCCTGACACTGACCAAAAAATGACGTCATCTGCATACTATCTATAACTTAACGATGGCTACGCTTTAACTCGTTCCATACCAGACATTTTCAGGATTTTCCCCAAAACTTCACACCCAACTAACACAAAATAGCTTTTTATCACTCAAACACAATGGCAGTAAGGTCTTGCCATACATCATTTCTTTAGCAAAACGTGCTCTACAACACACTGTTCATTTTCTGTAAATTTTATGATGTACAAAAGAAATTTGATTTTTTTTAAATGTTGGTTGTATCGTAAAGAATATGACGATTTTCCTATAGATAGTGTGCGCTTGGCTAAGAAGCTCACAACATTGCCATCCGGAAGTATAACGGACCCATACACAAAACTGTGTGTAACCATTAACGTTTATAGTCTGGTTAATACAGTTTAGTGAGAATTACTCATAAACGCGGATGGCTAAAAAAAAAAAACAATAACAAAAACTCGAGTGACGTCAACTTCATTCTATCTATAGTTGGTAAGGAGAGGGTAAAGGTGCGAACATTACAGTGGACGACAGGGGCAGCGTGGCTTAGTCGTACGGTCTTTGCTTCCTACCCGAAAGGTACCGAGTTCAATCACCCGCCGCTGCGTTGTGTGGCCTTGAGCAAGTCACATCGCCCTAGCTCACTTTGCGGTGGTGCTCTGCGGCTCACGCCTGGGTTATTCCAGTCTTCCCTTGGAATAGACCCTAAAGACAAATTTCCCCTTAGGATGAATAAAGGGAATTAAAAAAAAAAAAAAAAGAATTTAAAACTTTGGAACAACGAAGGGCAAGCAATCCAAACCGACAAGGCTCTATCGCGTATTCCACAACCCTGTAGCAATCCCACCAAACAACCTTCGTCCAGCAACGACGAGATCTCGAACAAGGAGACGACACGATCTAAGATTCAGAGTGCCACGCTCCCGAATACAAAGCCATGAACATTCGTTCTTCCCCTCTTCTATAGATAGTATGCGCTTGGCTAAGACGGTCACAACATTGCCATCCGGAAGTATTACGGACCAACACACAAACTCTGTGTAACCATGAACTTTTATAGTCTGGTTAATACAGTTTAGTGAGAACAACTCACAAACGCGGATGGCAAAAACAATAACAAAGGCCTGAGTGACGTCATCTGCATACTATCTATAGATAGTATGCGCTTGGCTAAGAAGCTCATAACATTGCCATCCGGAAGTATAACGGACCAACACACAAAACTGTGTGTATCCATGAACGTTTATAGTCGGGTTAAAACAGTTCAGTGGGCATAACTCATGGCAAAAAGCAACAACAAATACCTGAGTGACGTCATCTTCGAACTATCTATAGATAGAATGCGCTTGGCCAAGGAGTTCACAACATTGCCATCCGGAAGTATAACGGACCAACACACAAACTCTGTGTAACCATGAACTTTTATAGTCTGGTTAATACAGTTTAGTGAGAACAACTCACAAACGCGGATGGCAAAAACAATAACAAAGGCCTGAGTGACGTCATCTGCATACTATCTATAGATAGAATGAAGTTGACGTCACTCGGGTCTTTGTTTTGTTTTTTGTTTGTTTTTTTTGCCATCCACGTTTTTGTAGCCTGACACTAACACCACACCAAGACCCATATTTAGACGCCATTTATAGGTTTTTTTTACCGCCTAGTGAGTTGTCTTTAGTAGTGGTCAAGGAAACGAGTGATCCCATCGGTTGTACTGTTGAATACAACTCACGATTTGTTTTCCTTTGTGGCCAAAGACTTGTCTTTTAACGTCATTTTTTGGTCAGTGTCAGGCAATCAGTTTACGAAGGCTACGGACAGGGTCTTCGTTTACGAAAGCTCCGGACAGGCTCTTAGTTTACAAAGGCTGCTGATAGGCTCTTAGTTTACAAAGGCTCTGGAAGGCTCTTAGTTTACAAAGGCTGCTGACAGGGTCTTAGTTTACGAAGGCTGCGGGCAGGCTCTTAGATTACAAAGGCTACGGACAGGCTCTTAGTTTACGAAAGCTGCGGACAGGCTCTTAGATTATAAAGGCTGCTGACAGGCTGTTAGTTTACAAAGGCTCTTAGTTTGCGAAAGCTCCGGACAGGCTCTTAGTTTACAAAGGCTGCTAACAGGCTCTTAGTTTACAAAACCTGCCGACAGGCTCTTAGTTTACAAAAGCTGCTGACAGGCACTTCGTTTACAAAAGCTGCTGACAGGCACTTCGTTTACAAAAGCTGCTGACAGGCACTTCGTTTACAAAAGCTGCTGACAGGCTCTTAGTTTATAAAGGCTACGGACAGGCTCTTAGTTTACGAAGGCTGCGGACAGGCTCTTAGATTACAAAGGCTGCTAACAGGCTCTTAGTTTACGAAGGCTGCCGACAGGCTCTTAGTTTACAAAAGCTGCCGACAGGCTCTTAGTTTACAAAAGCTGCTGACAGGCACTTCGTTTACAAAAGCTGCTGACAGGCACTTCGTTTACAAAAGCTGCTGACAGGCACTTCGTTTACAAAAGCTGCTGACAGGCTCTTAGTTTACGAAGGCTACGGACAGGTTCTAAATTTACAAAGGCTGTAGACAGGCTCTTAGTTTATGCCAGTACTCACGTGGAACCAGGGCTTGTCAGGGTGGCACTTCCTGATGGCCTCAGCTGTCTGGTAGGCGTGGAAAGAGTTGGGCAGATCAATGTCAGGGTCACTCTCGTCCACAAGCTCGTTGAGGCGTTCTAGAATCTCCATGATACCCATCTCCCCGTGGTTCAATTGAAGCCAGTGATCCATACGGCCCTGGGGGAAGGGGAGAGGGAGAGAGAGAGAGAGAGAGAGAGAGAGAGAGAGAGAGAGAGAGAGAGAGAGAGACAGAAAATACAAGTTTAAAGAGAAAAAATACGATTATAAACAAAATAGTTGAATATGGAAACAACTGATACTGTATTGATCCTATGTGTTTAGGTAAAATACTCACAATATCCGCCAGCCAGATAAAAAAAACAACAACAAAAAAACCTCAAAACAAACAAAACAATTTTTTGAAAATAAATTAATCCAATAATTGAATATATAAATTATAAATGAATGCGTGGATGAATCAATTAAGATTTATATGCATGAATTAACTATTCAATTAATCAATTAATTTCCATTTATTTATTCTTTCATTTTTCAAAAATGAATAAACCATTAAGGAAGGAATAATTCGTTTAAAAGTAGTCTAGTAGTCTAAATTATTCCTAGATGTGTTTTGGATTTCAATAAAAATATTCATTACATTGGATAGGAAATGTCATCACAATTTGAAAGTCAAAAATCAAGGGATACGCGATAGGAATGCGTTACCCCACCAGGACTGTGTATGTTTTGTTGTTGTTGTTTTTGTTGTTTTTCGTGTTGTTGTTGTAGTTGTTATTGTTGTTGTTGTTTTTGTTGTTTTTCGTGTTGTTGTTGTTGTAGTTGTTATTGTTGTTGTTGTTGTTGTTGTTGTTCGTGTTGTTGTTGTTTTTTGGGGGGTTTTTTGTTTGTTTGTTGTTTTTTTTTTTTACGACAACTACAATGCTACTAGTGGGATCTTGTGTGAGTGTGTCTATGTCAATATTGTATTGTTATAAATGTGTAACCAAATGACAAATTGCCACTTTTTTTGGGGGACAATAAAGATATATTATTATTATTATTATTATTATTATTATTATTATTATTATTATTATTATTATTATTATTATTTATTATTATTATTATTATATTATTATTATTATTATTATTATTATTATTATTATTATTATTATTATTATTGTTACTATTATTATTATTATTATTATTGTAGTTGTTGTTGTTCGTGTTGTTGTTTTTAGGGTTTTACGATGCCAAAGGCCTACCTTGACTACGTCTGATTTGTGTGTATGATGAGTTTGTCAATCTGGTAGGTTTTGTCTGGGACATTGTGGATGCACAGATGCACACGAGTATCACTGGAAACTGTGATTTAAGAGACGAAGAGTCTTTTCCAAAGGAACCAGTTTTGTGCCGCCTGATGCGAGACTTGAATCAGAGACCTGTAGACCTGATCAGAAGACCACAAAACCCCACAGCCACAACCATAATCCATTGCCAAAACCTTCTTCTTCTTCTTCTTCTTCTTTCTTTCTTTTTCTCTCCTTCTCTTCTTTCTTCTCTTTTCTTCTTTTCTTTTTTTTCTTCTTCTTTTTTCTTCTTCTTTTTTCTTTTTCTTCTTTTCTTCCTTTTCTTCTTCTTCTCTCTCTTCTTCTTTCTTCTCTTCTTCTTCTTCTTCTTTACATTTTGCATTGCATTCGTATCCGTCTTGCTTCTAATGCATCCTTTCCAATGCATCCTTCTTTTCTTTGATCGGCTTGATCAGTTCTGTAGCTGATGCAATACCTTCTTCATAAACTCTTCATCTTCTTTCTTCTTTTCTTTTTCTTCTTCTCCTTCTTCTTCTTTCTTCTTCTTTCTTTCTTCTTCTTCTTCTTCTTCTTTTCTTCTTTCTTTTCTTCTTTTTATTCTTCTTCTCTCTTCGTTTCTTCTTACTTCTTCTTTCATCTATCCTACATTTTTCGGTTGCACTATTTTCCGTTCTATGAATACCGTTGCTCATAACTACCTTGACATAGTCCACAGTTTGATTGGGTGCAATGATTGTAGGTTTGATGAATACCGTTGTCATAATGAAACCTACATTGACAAAGTCTACAGTTTGATTGGTGTGCATGAGTTTGTAGGTTTGATGAATACCGTTGTCATAATAAACCTACATTGACAAAGTCTACAGTTTGATTGGTGTGCATGAGTTTGTGGTTTGATGAATACCGTTGTCAAAACCTACATTGACAAAGTCTACAGTTTGATTGGTGTGCATGAGTTTGTAGGTTTGATGAATACCGTTGTCATAATGAAACCTACATTGACAAAGTCTACAGTTTGATTGGTGTGCATGAGTTTGTGGGTTTGATGAATACCGTTGTCAAAACCTACCTTGACAAAGTCTACAGTTTGATTGGTGTGCATGAGTTTGTGGGTTTGATGAATACCGTTGTCAAAACCTACATTGACAAAGTCTATAGTTTGATTGGTGTGCATGAGTTTGTAGGTTTGATGAATACCGTTGTCAAAACCTACCTTGACAAAGTCTACAGTTTGATTGGTGTGCATGAGTTTGTAGGTTTGATGAATACCGTTGTCATAATGAAACCTACATTGACAAAGTCTACAGTTTGATTGGTGTGCATGAGTTTGTAGGTTTGATGAATACCGTTGTCATAATGAAACCTACATTGACAAAGTCTACAGTTTGATTGGTGTGCATGAGTTTGTGGGTTTGATGAATACCGTTGTCATAATGAAACCTACCTTGACAAAGTCTACAGTTTGATTGGTGTGCATGAGTTTGTGGTTTGATGAATACCGTTGTCAAAACCTACATTGGCAAAGTCTACAGTTTGATTGGTGTGCATGAGTTTGTGGGTTTGATGAATACCGTTGTCAAAACCTACATTGACAAAGTCTATAGTTTGATTGGTGTGCATGAGTTTGTAGGTTTGATGAATACCGTTGTCAAAACCTACATTGACAAAGTCTACAGTTTGATTGGTGTGCATGAGTTTGTGGGTTTGATGAACACCATTGTCAAAACCTACCTTGACAAAGTCTACAGTTTGATTGGTGTGCATGAGTTTGTAGGTTTGATGAATACCGTTGTCATAATGAAACCTACATTGACAAAGTCTACAGTTTGATTGATGTGCATGAGTTTGTAGGTTTGATGAATACCGTTGTCATAATGAAACCTACATTGACAAAGTCTACAGTTTGATTGGTGTGCATGAGTTTGTGGGTTTGATGAATACCGTTGTCATAATGAAACCTACCTTGACAAAGTCTACAGTTTGATTGGTGTGCATGAGTTTGTGGGTTTGATGAATACCGTTGTCAAAACCTACATTGACAAAGTCTACAGTTTGATTGGTGTGCATGAGTTTGTGGGTTTGATGAATACCGTTGTCAAAACCTACATTGACAAAGTCTACAGTTTGATTGGTGTGCATGAGTTTGTGGGTTTGATGAATACCGTTGTCATAATGAAACCTACCTTGACAAAGTCTACAGTTTGATTGGTGTGCATGAGTTTGTGGGTTTGATGAATACCGTTGTCATAATGAAACCTACATTGACAAAGTCTACAGTTTGATTGGTGTGCATGAGTTTGTAGGTTTGATGAATACCGTTGTTATAATGAAACCTACCTTGAAAAAGTCTACAGTTTGATTGGTGTGCATGAGTTTGTGGGTTTGATGAATACCGTTGTCAAAACCTACATTGACAAAGTCTACAGTTTGATTGGTGTGCATGAGTTTGTGGGTTTGATGAATACCGTTGTCAAAACCTACCTTGACAAAGTCTACAGTTTGATTGGTGTGCATGAGTTTGTGGGTTTGATGAATACCGTTGTCAAAACCTACATTGACAAAGTCTACAGTTTGATTGGTGTGCATGAGTTTGTAGGTTTGATGAATACCGTTGTCAAAACCTACATTGACAAAGTCTACAGTTTGATTGGTGTGCATGAGTTTGTGGGTTTGATGAATACCGTTGTCAAAACCTACTTTGACAAAGTCTACAGTTTGATTGGTGTGCATGAGTTTGTAGGTTTGGTAGACGTGGTCTGGGACGTTGTGGATGCGGAAGTCACGGAATTTGGAGGCATCTTTCTGTTCTGGCCGGAACTCGGACGGGTCCTCCAAGACGATTTGGCCACTGGTGGGCTGTTTGTCTACTGTCGTCATGATGACTGGGAACTGTTGTGGTGATGGAATCTCCTGGCTGTGGAGGAGGAAAAGGAGGGAATTTCACTTGATTTATATCATAATAATAATAATAATATAATAATAATAATAATAATAATAATAATAATAATAATAATAATAATAATATACAATAATAATAATAATAATAATAATAATAATAATAATAATAATAATAATAATAATAATAATAATAATAATAATAACGTTACAGTTCAATAATATTTTATTCAATAATTTCTTCGTTTTAAATTCTGACCTCATTCCGAAAGGCATGAACCCTGACATAGATCTAGTTGTCCAGCGTTCCATTATATTATAACAAGCACGGGATTTCAACACTCTCAAATCGTTGAAAGACACTGAACATTTTCCATTCAGTTTCTATTCTATTTTATTTGAAATTCTGACATCCTTTATATAAACACATATCTAAATCTTACGGTTGACTGGCGTCAAGAATATTTCATGCTTCATTGACTTTCATGATCCAATATCTAAAAAAAAAATCGATAAGTATTGAATTGTAAGCTTTGATTTAATAGACGAACACAGATACTGTGGTGAACGTTTCGGGTTACCCCTTTATCAACAAAACACGTTGAATGAAGCACTAAGGGCGAATGAGATATATTATGTGTGAATGGAGAAGTTAAAGTGAATAAACAAAAACAATTCATTATATTATATATTGATGTTTATTTTAACACACATACACACCATTACACAAAGTGTCTTTGGGTTTGTTTGTTGTTTGGGCGGGGGGGGGGGGGGTGAATTATCAATTACTCTATTTATTTATTTATTTATTAATTTATCTATTTATTTATTTATTTATTTATTTATTTATTTATCTATCTACTTATTTATTTATTCATTTATT